>NW_021187600.1:0-1200 GCF_002162155.2 Triticum dicoccoides
TCTCTCGGCCGAGGACTTCATCTCCTTGCCTTTGACTGGGCATCCCTGACGCCCTACATGTTTTCGCAGGGCGCCGCTGACGTTCCGTGCACTCTCCTCCACTTCGTGAACAACGAGTTGGTCGATGTCGCCAAGGGCAAAATCGTTCAACCGGGCAACCCCTTGTTCCACGGTACCCAGATGCCACCCAACTTGTTTAGGGTTCAACTGGTTCGGGTGCTGCCAGGCTGCGATGACTTGTTACCTCCGATTCGACCCGTCGGGGCCGACGATGAAGACGTGATGACCCTCAGCGCCTGCCTGAGCTGGCCCCTGCTTTGGCCGAAGAGCCAGATTCGTTTGGGGGCGGGGGACACCACCCCAAAGACAACACCGCCAGTCGTGCCGGCGCCAAGTCGGCCCCATGGCAAGACCGCCGTAACGGTGCCGGACATCCCTATGCCACTGGATCCAAACATGCATATGGCACAAGATCAGAACGACGACGACGACGACGATGATACATTTGGTAATGTCGATCAGTACTTTGCCGAGCATGGGTACGATGGCGACTTCATGGGGCCTCCTGCTCAAGAACCAAACCCAACAAAAGACGTGTGCGATCTAGCTCGTACCGCGGAGAAGCCAAGTTGCAACAGGCGCCGTCTGGCGTTCAGCTCTCAGGAGACGCCTCCAGCTGCCGACTTCACCGAGCCTCAGATAGGCGAGGTGCGAAATATTATCAGCCCCAACACACTCAAGAAGGCGGTCTGTGAGCAGAACTCGCTCCCATTACAGGAGAAGAAGAAGGCACGCAAAAGAAAGACTAAGAAGGGTGCGAGCCAGCCGGCACCGAGTACGATCCATGCTCAGGACGGGCCACCTTCACCGCAGGATATCTCGAGGAGGGTGCATGTGGCGGGTAGGGCGATGCTACCGACAAATATGCTCAATGCTGCAACCGGTGCTATGCGGAGTCTGCATGACAGTGTTCTTGCTTTGGAGAAGCGGCGTCTCAGAGAGAAGGATGTGGCATACCCGGTTTTCGCGGCCAAGGTGCCAGAGGGCAAGGGCTTTGTGGATAACTCCATCGGGCGTACGATCGTCCTGCGTTTTGATGACATCCACGCTATGTTGAACCTTCATCCGCTGCACTACACCTTCGTTCGGCTATTTTCGCTGAGTATGGAGATGCGGATCATTCGCGACAAGACCCCGGAC
>NW_021187601.1:0-1031 GCF_002162155.2 Triticum dicoccoides
TACTCACGATTCTGGCCCGTTTTGGGGTCCCGGAGCGATTTTCACGATTGACGATCCCCATGGTGTGTTTGCATGTCCGGCGTCAATACTCACAGTTTTGGTGAATTCTGACCGTTTCGTGGACTATTACTCACTGTTTGGGGGTCTCGGAGTGATTTCCATGATTTTTGAACTCTGTGGTGCGTTTACGTGTCGGTCATCAACACTCACAATTTTTGCCATTTATGGTCCGTTTCGTGGACTATTACTCGCCGTTTTGGGGTCCTAGAGCGATTTCCATGATTGACAATCCCCGGGGTGCGTTTACGCGTGTGTCGTCAACACTCACAGTTTTGCCAATTCTGACACGTTTTGTGGACTATTACTTACCGTTTTGGGGGCCCAAAGCGATTTGCATAGTTGTTGAACCACAAGGTGCGCTTACGTGTCGGTCATCAACACTCGCAGTTTTGGCCGATTCTAGCCCGTTTCATGGACTTTTACTCACCGTTTTGGGGTCCCAAAGCGATTTCCATGGTTGTTGAACCCCAATGTGTGCTTACGTGTTGGTCTTCGAAACTTGCGGTTTGGGCCGATTCAGGCCCGTTTCTTGGACTATTACTCAGTTTTGGGGTCCCGAAGTGATTTCGACGATTGACGAACCACGGGTTGCGTTTATGTGTCGCTCATAACCACTCACAATTTTGGCCAATTCTTGTCCGTTCTGTGGACTATTACTCACCGTTTTGGGGTCCCGGACCGATTTTCACAATTGACAATCCCAGGGTGCGTTTGCATGTCCGTCGTCAACACTCATAGTTTCGGCCAATCCTAACCCGTTTCGTGTACTATTACTAACTGTTTTGGGGTACCGAAGCGATTTGCATAGTTGTTGAACCCCAAGGTGCGCTTACGTGTCGGTTATCAACACTCGCGGTTTTTGTCGATTCTAACCTGTTTCGTGCCCTATTACTCACGGTTTTGGGGTTCCAAAGCGAATTCCATGGTTGTTGAACCCCAAGGTGCGCTTACATGTCGGTCATCAACAATCA
>NW_021187602.1:0-1886 GCF_002162155.2 Triticum dicoccoides
AGAGAGAGAGAGAGAGAGAGAGAGAGAGAGAGTTGTACATATCACATCGCAGTGGTATAGAGCTATTAGTGCATCCCAATGATGCAGAGGTCAGGGGTTATCCTCATTTAATAAAATGTTATGAGTATAAGAATAGGGAAATAGACAATATGAATATTACACACATGTTATCATTGTAGTGATAAATCAGTACATCATACATTGTTGTTGCATAGCTAGTGGTGCAGTGATACACCATAGATGGTGCAAATTTTATAAGTTGCAAAAACTTTTTCTTTTGACAGAAGCCCATACTGTCTCCCTTTGTGACTACTTGAAGTTCTAGCCTTGTCCTAAGTCAAACTTATTTATGTATGACTTTTTTTTCTTTCGATAAAGGACTTCTCATTGAATAGATATATCGAGGTGATACAATCATATCGAAAGAAAGCCCAGCCTCTGCATAGCTAGATGCACACAGCCAAAAAGTCCAGAGCACCCTAAAAATAATAATTCGAAACAATGCCAAGCAATAATCGTGTCCAGCCTAAGGTGCGGTAGATCCTATCCGTAAATCACACCGCCATCCATGGGGATAGAAAACCTCCCTCGCCGTACGCTCTAGCTGTGTAGACACCATCATAAAAAGGTCCCTGTCCTCCGGCTTCTGCAGGATAGACCAAGTACGGAGCCATCACTAGTAGAAAAGGGGGCAAAGGTCCAGGACGGGTCAGCCCATTAGTCACGGTTCAGTCAAGAACCGGGACCCATGGGGGCATTGGACCCGGTTCGTGAGCCCCGGGGGCCGGCCAGGCCACGTGGGCCATTGGTCCCGGTTCGTCTGGACCTTTTGGTCCCGGTTGGTGGGACAAACCGGGACCAATGGGCCTCGCTCCTGGCCCACCACCATTGGTCCCGGTTGTTGGCTCTTACCGGGACCAACGACCTTTATGATAATTCTTTTTGCTTTTAATGTTTTGAACTAAATTCTAATTACTTATTTATTTTCTTTTATGATAATTCTTTTTTCTATTAAAGTTTGTAACAAAATTCTAATTACTTATTTATTTTCTTTTATGATACTAGAGGTTTATAAAAGCTTTTTAGTTAATTCCTTTAGTACCAGTTCTAAGGCTGTTACAAAGGCATTTTATTTGGTACAGGTTTTAAGGCTGGGGCCCCACGAGCATCTTTTAGTAACGGTTCGTGGCAAGAACCGGTAAAAGAGTTTTTTAGGTGATTCTTTCTGCAATTGTTTTTTAGTCCCACTTCGCCAAGCGAGAGGCACTCACAGCGGTTTATAAGCCCTGAGTGTAGAGACGATGAAGGGAGAAGCGCAGTGCTCACCTGCATGTTGGCCTGAAGCTAAGCAACGTGCAGGTGAGCATTGCGCCTCTCTTTTATTTTGGCATGGTATCATCATAATAGTTGTGGAGAAAGTTTTCACTTTTTGTTGTAACTAGAAACAAAATAAAATAAATAAAGCAAGAAAGAAAACAAAAAAACCCTACCATGGGCCAGGATTTTATTTTGCCTAGAGGCAGTTACCCTACCATGGGAAAGAAAACAAATAGTTGTGGAGAAAGTTTTCACTTTTATTTTGGCCTGAATACGACTAGAAACCCTACCATGGGCCAGGATTCAGGCCCGCAGAAGGCCCAACAGGCCCACAAGCAAAGCAGTGTCAGATTAGGCCCATAGGCCTGCAATTTAGAGGAGTTCGAGTGGGAAGAGGCAGCGGAGCTTATAAACAGGTGCGGGGTGCTCTCAACTAGCGAGGTGGGACTAAACTCCCACCACCACGCCGCTGTGCAAGGCCGTTGGTCCCAGTTGGACGCACGAACCGGGACCAATGCCACCCTTTGGTCCCGGTTCGTGGCACCAACCGGGATCAATGACACCCTTTA
>NW_021187603.1:0-2208 GCF_002162155.2 Triticum dicoccoides
AGAGAGAGAGAGAGAGAGAGAGAGAGAGAGAGTTGTACATATCACATCGCAGTGGTATAGAGCTATTAGTGCATCCCAATGATGCAGAGGTCAGGGGTTATCCTCATTTAATAAAATGTTATGAGTATAAGAATAGGGAAATAGACAATATGAATATTACACACATGTTATCATTGTAGTGATAAATCAGTACATCATACATTGTTGTTGCATAGCTAGTGGTGCAGTGATACACCATAGATGGTGCAAATTTTATAAGTTGCAAAAACTTTTTCTTTTGACAGAAGCCCATACTGTCTCCCTTTGTGACTACTTGAAGTTCTAGCCTTGTCCTAAGTCAAACTTATTTATGTATGACTTTTTTTTCTTTCGATAAAGGACTTCTCATTGAATAGATATATCGAGGTGATACAATCATATCGAAAGAAAGCCCAGCCTCTGCATAGCTAGATGCACACAGCCAAAAAGTCCAGAGCACCCTAAAAATAATAATTCGAAACAATGCCAAGCAATAATCGTGTCCAGCCTAAGGTGCGGTAGATCCTATCCGTAAATCACACCGCCATCCATGGGGATAGAAAACCTCCCTCGCCGTACGCTCTAGCTGTGTAGACACCATCATAAAAAGGTCCCTGTCCTCCGGCTTCTGCAGGATAGACCAAGTACGGAGCCATCACTAGTAGAAAAGGGGGCAAAGGTCCAGGACGGGTCAGCCCATTAGTCACGGTTCAGTCAAGAACCGGGACCCATGGGGGCATTGGACCCGGTTCGTGAGCCCCGGGGGCCGGCCAGGCCACGTGGGCCATTGGTCCCGGTTCGTCTGGACCTTTTGGTCCCGGTTGGTGGGACAAACCGGGACCAATGGGCCTCGCTCCTGGCCCACCACCATTGGTCCCGGTTGTTGGCTCTTACCGGGACCAACGACCTTTATGATAATTCTTTTTGCTTTTAATGTTTTGAACTAAATTCTAATTACTTATTTATTTTCTTTTATGATAATTCTTTTTTCTATTAAAGTTTGTAACAAAATTCTAATTACTTATTTATTTTCTTTTATGATACTAGAGGTTTATAAAAGCTTTTTAGTTAATTCCTTTAGTACCAGTTCTAAGGCTGTTACAAAGGCATTTTATTTGGTACAGGTTTTAAGGCTGGGGCCCCACGAGCATCTTTTAGTAACGGTTCGTGGCAAGAACCGGTAAAAGAGTTTTTTAGGTGATTCTTTCTGCAATTGTTTTTTAGTCCCACCTCGCCAAGCGAGAGGCACTCACAGCGGTTTATAAGCCCTGAGTGTAGAGACGATGAAGGGAGAAGCGCAGTGCTCACCTGCACGTTGGCCTGAAGCTAAGCAACGTGCAGGTGAGCATTGCGCCTCTCTTTTATTTTGGCATGGTATCATCATAATAGTTGTGGAGAAAGTTTTCACTTTTTGTTGTAACTAGAAACAAAATAAAATAAATAAAGCAAGAAAGAAAACAAAAAAACCCTACCATGGGCCAGGATTTTATTTTGCCTAGAGGCAGTTACCCTACCATGGGAAAGAAAACAAATAGTTGTGGAGAAAGTTTTCACTTTTATTTTGGCCTGAATACGACTAGAAACCCTACCATGGGCCAGGATTCAGGCCCGCAGAAGGCCCAACAGGCCCACAAGCAAAGCAGTGTCAGATTAGGCCCATAGGCCTGCAATTTAGAGGAGTTCGAGTGGGAAGAGGCAGCGGAGCTTATAAACAGGTGCGGGGTGCTCTCAACTAGCGAGGTGGGACTAAACTCCCACCACCACGCCGCTGTGCAAGGCCGTTGGTCCCAGTTGGACGCACGAACCGGGACCAATGCCACCCTTTGGTCCCGGTTCGTGGCACCAACCGGGATCAATGACACCCTTTATTCTCGGTTCGTGCCACTAACCGGGACCAAAGGCCACCGCTTCCCGCCCTTTGGGCCGCTGAAATAGGCCTTTGGTCCCGGTTGGCGGCTCCAACCGGGACTAAAGGGGGCATTGGTCCCGGTTGGTCTCACGAACTGGGACCAATGCTTTGCCTATATAAGCAGCACTCCTGAAAACTTGGTTCAATTCCTTCTTCCCCGTGCCCGACGCCGCCAGGCTGCCCGTCTCCATCGCCGTCGCCGTTGTCGCCGTCGCCCCGCGCCGTCCCGTGCCGCCCCGCGCCGTCGTCGCCGCCCCATGCCATCGTCGCCCCGCGTCGTC
>NW_021187604.1:0-1230 GCF_002162155.2 Triticum dicoccoides
CCGTGTCCGATCATCACGTGAGACGGACTAGTCATCGTCGGTGAACATTTTCATGTTGATCGTATCTTCCATACGACTCGTGTTCGACCTTTCGGTCTCCGTGTTCCGAGGCCATGTCTGCACATGCTAGGCTCGTCAAGTTAACCCTAAGTGTTTTCGCTGTGTAAAACTGTCTTACACCCGTTGTATGTGAACGTAAGAATCCATCACACCCGATCATCACGTGGTGCTTAGAAACGACGAACTGTAGCAACGATGCACAGTTAGGGGAGAACACTTCTTGAAATTTTATAAGGGATCATCTTATTTACTACCGTCGTCCTAAGTAAACAAGATGCATAATACATAATAAACATCACATGCAATTATATAGTTGTGACATGATATGGCCAATATCATATAGCTCCATTGATCTTCATCTTCGGGGCTCCATGATCATCTTGTCACCGGCTTGACACCATGATCTCCATCATCATGATCTCCATCATCGTGTCTTCATGAAGTTGTCACGCCAACGACTACTTCTACTTCTATGACTAACGTTTAGCAACAAAGTAAAGTAGTTTACATGGCGTTATTCAATGACACGCAGGTCATACAAAAAATAAAGACAACTCCTATGGCTCATGCCGGTTGTCATACTCATCGACATGCAAGTCGTGAATCCTATTACAAAGAACATGATCTCATACATCACAATTCATCATTCATCACAACTTCTGGCCATATCACATCACATGATCAATCGCTGCAAAAACAAGTTAGACGTCCTCTAATTGTTGTTGCATCTTTTACGTGGCTGCAATTGGGTTCTAGCAAGAACGTTTTCTTACCTACGAATAACCACAACGTGATTTTGTCAACTTCTATTTACCCTTCATAAGGGCCCTGTTCATCGATTCCGCTCCAACTAAAGTGGGAGAGACAGACACCCGCCAGCCACCTTATGCAACTAGTGCATGTCAGTCGGTGGAACCGGTCTCACGTAAGCGTACGTGTAAGGTTGGTCCGGGCCGCTTCATCCCACAATACCGTTGAGCAAGAAAAGACTAGTAGAGGCAAGTAAGATGACAAAATCCACGCCCACAACAAAATTGTGTTCTACTCGTGCAAAGAGAACTACGCATAGACCTAGCTCATGATGCCACTGTTGGGGAACGTTGCAGAAAATTAAAATTTTTCCTACGGTTTCACCAAGATCCATCTATGAGTTCATCTAAGCAACGAGTC
>NW_021187605.1:0-1028 GCF_002162155.2 Triticum dicoccoides
TGCGTCATCGACAGAATTCTCCAATCACTGCCACCAAGCTACAAGAGCTTCGTAATGAACTATAATATGCAAGGGATGAACAAGACTATTCCCGAGCTCTTCGCAATGCTGAAAGCTGCGGAGGTAGAAATCAAGAAGGAGCATCAAGTGTTGATGGTTAACAAGACCACTAGTTTCAAGAAAAAGGGCAAAGGGAAGAAAAAGGGGAACTTCAAGAAGAACGGCAAACTAGTTGCTGCTCAAGAGAAGAAACCTAAGTCTGGACCTAAGCCTGAAACTGAGTGCTTCTACTGCAAGCAGACTGGTCACTGGAAGCGGAACTGCCCCAAGTATTTGGCGGATAAGAAGGATGGCAAGGTGAACAAAGGTATATGTGATATACATGTTATTGATGTGTACCTTACTAGAGCTCGCAGTAGCACCTGGGTATTTGATACTGGTTCTGTTGCTAATATTTGCAACTCGAAACAGGGACTACAGAATAAGCGGGCATTGGTAAAGGACGAGGTGACGATGCGCGTGGGAAACGGTTCCAAAGTCGATGTGATCGCAGTCGGCACGCTACCTCTACATCTACCTTCGGGATTAATATTAGACCTAAGTAATTGTTATTTGGTGCCAGCGTTGAGCATGAACATTATATCTGGATCTTGTTTAATGCGAGACGATTATTCATTTAAATCAGAGAATAATGGTTGTTCTATTTATATGAGTAATATCTTTTATGGTCATGCACCCTTGAAGAGTGGTCTATTTTTATTGAATCTCGATAGTAGTAATACACATATTCATAATGTTGAAGCCAAAAGATGCAGAGTTGATAATGAAAGTGCAACTTATTTGTGGCACTGTCGTTTAGGTCATATCGGTATAAAGCGCATGAAGAAACTCCATACCGATGGACTTTTGGAACCACATGATTATGAATCACTTGGTACTTGCGAACCGTGCCTCTTGGGCAAGATGACTAAAACACCGTTCTCCGGTACTATGGAGAGAGCAACAGATTTGTTGGAAATCATACATAC
>NW_021187606.1:0-1140 GCF_002162155.2 Triticum dicoccoides
TGCAGCCTTCCTTGGCAAGGATGTGGTTCTGTATTTTTTCATATTGCTTGACGAAGTTCAACATTGAGTTGTGTGGGTTCACATATCTTTTGAGGACGGCGTTGAACCCCTCACTACGCTGTGTAGACTGGAGGAAGGGAAAGAACCTGTGTTTGAAGTAGCACGGCACCCAAGTTGACCTGTATTCGTACAACTTCTCAAAGTGCGTGTGTGCCATAGCCTCATACTTGATCATTAACCCAGCCCAATTCTGCTCAAACTCGTCTATAGTGAAGCTGAAGTCAACACACTTGTTGAAATCATCAGAGAGTCCTGGATTCCGGCACAGCAACCAACCAACCTTTTCCTGAGCCTTTTTCATGATGTGCCATCGACAACAACGGTGCACGGTGGTTGGAAAGATGCTCTGTATTGACTGCCTCATCGCACCATCCTGATCGGTGATGAAGTTGTCATGAGGTTTGCCATCCATAGCCTCTAGGAATGCTCCAAAGACCCAATCAAAGCTCGATGCCAACTCCTGCCTCACAAATGCGCAACCCAGCATGAAAGATTGGCCATGTTGGTTTATTCCTATGAAGGGCGCGAACGGCATATTGTACAAGTTGGTCATGTAGGTGGTGTCAAACGATATGCAATCGTGGTACGCCTCCACATAAGCTTTTTGAGCTAAGCCGTCCACCCAAAATATGTTGACAACTCTGTCCTCTTCATCATATTTCACCTTATAGAAGAAGTCTGGATCGGTTTTTTGTATATCCTTGAAGTGCGCAATTGTCTCAATCAGATCACCCTCCTTTGTGTCATCTCTACGGAAACTTGTACAAAGATTTGTTATTGCCTTTGGTCCGAACGGCACCATCATCTCAGATCCATAGAACTCTGCCATTACATGCATCATTCGTCCTGCATAATACAAAAACAAACAGTATATCCTTTTTTTAGTTGCACAAATGCGCACATCCAGCTGCACAGTAATAGGACACGTGTTGGCACAGAAGATAATCACAGGAAATGGACACCTAGCTGCACCTTTTTAAAAACACTTTGCAGTTTTTGCATACAGGACATTGTGTATTTGCACAGTAAAGACAATCTAGTTGCACAAGAAGCACCCAAAGTGATATATAAAAAGCATGG
>NW_021187607.1:0-1420 GCF_002162155.2 Triticum dicoccoides
GGGATGAATCAGAGGTGTGTGAACATGTCCTACCATTGAGAGCTAAGTGTGTGAACACGATTTGGTAAAGGTAGCGGTGAGAGGCCATGTAGGAGTACATGGTGGGTTGTCTCATTGGAGCCGTCCTCAGGAACTGAGTTCTGTGTTTGTGATCCATGACCAGCTACTACCACGCATTGGAATGCTTAAGTGCCCCTCTCGACTTATTAATCAACTTGATCTCTGTCCAGGAGTTGCAATTAGTTTCTGGTGTTTGTAGGTAGTGTTAGTAGTCTACCAAGTGCCACCCGGTACAGGTGGGCTTGGGACAGACTAGGCACAGTGGCCCGGTGTACCAAGTAGCACCCGGATGGTGGGCTTGGGAACCCTGCTCACATCGTTTGGGGCCGTGAGCGACACCCCGGCCGGATCTCCTTGCGGATGGAACCCGAATAGGCGATAAACCTGGACTAGAGACTTGTTCGGTTAGTCAGGTCGTGGCCGACTCCCTCGCCCGGCTTCCGCTTGAAGGTTGCCGAGGTACATGACGTGTACATGGCGATAAGTGGCGAAAGCGTGTGTGAAGAAGTACACCCCTGCAGGGTTATCATTATCTATTCGAATAGTCGGATTCCTCGGATATGGAAACTTGGACCCCTTGCATAGTTCATAGACAAGTGAAAGTGGATACTCTAAAATACGCAAGATAAGCGTGAGTGCTATGGATGGCGTTCTCGTAGGGAGACGAGAGCGGATCCATAGTGGTGTATTGATATGGTGAATATGTGGACTCGTGTGCGCCACCTCAAAAGAGTTGCATTGCAGTCGTAGTTCAGGATAGCCACCGAGTCAAAGCTGGCTTGCTGCAGTCAAACTCCACCATCCCCTTTGTTGATAATGATGCATATGTAGTTAGTTCTAATGTAAGTCTTGTTGGGTACATTTGTACTCACGTTGCTTAATTTATGTTTTTGCAGAGAGACTTCAGTCTCGCTAGTAGTTCCGCTTGGACTTCGACGTTTAGCTTGTTACCTCAGCTACGATCTTGTGCCCTCGGCAGGATCTGGTAGATAGTCAGGCTTCTCAGCCTTTTTCATTTATAGTTGTCTGTACTCAGACATGTTAAGCTTCCGTTTGTGCTTTGACTTGTATGCTCTGATTGTTGGGTCATGAGACCCATGTTTGTAATATCTCGCTCCTCGGAGCCTATTGATTAAATACTTGAGTCGTAGAGTCATGTTGTGATGCCATGTTGTGTTTGCACATATCGAGCATATTGTGTGTATGTTATTGAAATGCTTGGTATGTGTGGGATCTGACTATCTAGTTGTTTATCCTTAGTAGCCTCTCTTACCGGGAAATGACTCCTAGTGTTTCCACTGAGCCATGGTAGCTTGCTACTGCTCCGGAACACTTAGGCTGGCCGGCATGTGTCCTTCTT
>NW_021187608.1:0-1537 GCF_002162155.2 Triticum dicoccoides
TCGCGGAACATATGAGATGTTTCGAGGGCTGAAATTGGGATTTCAGGCTCGTGCCCACGTCAAGAGGTATAAGACCTCCGACGATTTTCTTAGCCTGCAAACTAAGGAGAGAAGCTCAATTGTTGAGCTTGTGCTCAGATTGTCTGAGTGCAACAATCACTTGAATCGAGTGGGAGTTGATCTTCCAAATGAGATAGTGATGTTTCTCCAAAGTCATTGCCACCAAGCTGCTAGAGCTTCGTGATGAACTATAACATATCAGGGATAGATATGATGATCCTTGAGGTATTCGCGTTGTTTGACACCGCGAAAGTAGAAATCAAGAAGGAGCATCAATTGTTGATGGTTGGTGAAACCACTAGTTTCAAGAAGGGCAAGGGAACAAAGGGATACTTCATGAAACGGCAATTCAGCTGCTGCTCTAGTGAGGAAACCCAAGGTTGAACCCAAACCCGAGACTAAGTGCTTCTGTAATAAGGGGAACAACCACTGGAGCAGCATTACCCTAGATACTTGGTGGATGAGAAGGCTGACAAGGTCGATAGAAGTATATTGGATATACATTATGTTAATGTGTACTTTACTAGTACTCCTAGTAGCACCAGGGTATTGGATACCGGTTCGGTTGCTAAGTGTTAGTAACTCGAAATAAAAGCTACGGAATAAACGGAGACTAGCTAAAGGTGAGCTGACGATATATGTTGGAAGTGTTTCCAAGGTTGATATGATCAAGCATCGCACGCTCCCTCTACCACCGAGATTGGTGTTGCGTTGAGCATAGACATGATTGGATTATGTCTATCGCAATACGGTTATTCATTTAAGGAGAATAATGGTTACTCTATTTTTGAATAATACCTTCAATGGTCTTGCACCTAAAGGAATGGTTTATTGAATCTCGGTCGTAGTGATACACATTTTCATGCCAAAAGATATAAGATAGTAATGATAGTACCACTTACTTGTGGCACTGCCATGTAAGTCATAAAGGTATAAAACGCATGAAGAAGCTCCATGTTGATGGATCTTTGGACTCACTCGTTTTTGAAAAGTTTGAGACATGCGAACCATGTCTATTTGTGTATATGCATGAAGAAACTCCATGCAAATGGATCGTTCGGACTCACTTGATTTTGAATCACTTGAGATATGCAAATCATACCACATGGGCAAGATGACTGAAAAGCCTCATTTTCAGTAAGATGGAACAAGATAGCAACTTGTTGGAAGTAACACATTTTGATGTGTGCAGTCGAATGAGTGCTGAGGCATGCAGTGAATATCATTATGTTCTTACTTCACAGATGATTCGAGTAAATGTTGAGTATATTTACTTGATGAAACACAAGTCTGAATTATTGAATGGTTCAAGTAATTTCAGAGTGAAGTAGCAGATCATTGTGACAAGAGGATAAAATGTCTATGATATGATCATAGAGATGAATATCTGAGTTACGAGTTTTGGCACACAATTAAGACATTGTGGAAATTGTTTCGCAATTAATACCGCCTGGAACACCATAATGTGATGGTGTGT
>NW_021187609.1:0-1167 GCF_002162155.2 Triticum dicoccoides
CGATACACAACCATCACCAAACAATGTGCAACAATATGATGCATGCATGAAACATGGCAATATGAGTGTGTTGGGCTAATGCAACTATAACCAGAAGGGTTTGAACAAATTTGAATCAAAGATTCAAATTTCAAACTCAAACATGGCCTTTTAAAGTGCTTTTCCTTGTTCTGCTTAAAACATCAATTTAACTTGTTTGATCATGCATGAAAATAGTACAGATGGATAGATTGGATTTTTCTGATCATTTTTCATATATAATTTGTCTGATTTGGAGTTACAGATTAAAAGTTATGAATTTTTGAAGTTTAAATAATATTCTGGAATTTCCTGATTTAATTTAAATCCAGAAATATAAATATTGCGCCAGCATGACGTCAGCATGACGTCAGTGGTCAACTGCGGCTGGATGAGGTCAAACCTGACGTGTGGGGTCCACACGTCAGTGACAAGGGGGGTTAACAGGGTTAATTTAATCCTAATTAGGGGTTAGTGGCGCTGGGGCCCACTGTCAGTGTCAGGGGGGGTAGTTAGTTTAACTGATTCGGTTAGTGCTAATCCTAATTAGCTACAGGGCTGGGCCCACCTGTCAGGGACACAGGGGGGTTCCTGCCGTGGTCAAGGTGGGTCAAACCCACCGACGACATGACGCCGGCGAGGCCCGAGACGGCGGCGCGATGCGGGATCGCGCTACAGGGCACGGGCGAGGCCGTGCTTGGGCTCGTTGGAGAGCTCTTGCTCCCGCGCGTTGAACGGTGGTGGTGGCCGTGCCTGGGGTGGCCTGTACCGTCGACGGCGACGACCGTGGCGGCTGCCGGAGCTCGGTTGAGCTCGGGGTCGAGGCTACAACGGCTGCGGGGATGCGGGGTTGGCACCTACGGCTTCTACGCGGTGCGGTGAGGGCGTGGGTGTGCTCGGTTGGGCGCTACGGTGACCGTGGCCACGACGGCGACATCGCCGGCGGCGTCGAGCTTCGGAGCTCAAGGGGCCGGCAGCTACAGAAGGCTAGGGACGACGGGGCAAGGGGGAATCGAATCAGTGGCTCACCGCGGAGCTGCAGGGATGGTTAGCGGGCTCGGGGACGGCCGGAGTGCAGCGAATCGACGGCGATGACCTCCGGTGGCCGAGGAGGGGAACGGCGACGTAGGCGGCGATGCAGGGCTTCCG
>NW_021187610.1:0-1748 GCF_002162155.2 Triticum dicoccoides
ATATACAGCCCTTAGGGCATCGTTTAGACTTTGGGTTTTGTTTAGATTAAAAGTTCGCCATAGCTGCAACTTCGCGTACTTCGTTTGTGTTCAACGACCAGACAAAGGCGTCACAGAACCCCACCTTGATCAATAAAGCTTTCATCTTATATTCGCAATATCCAGATTGCAATCTCAGTTTCTTGCTTGTTCTTCGTTTGCTCGCAGGAAACAGACCCTCGTGGTCAGGTTGATCGTGCTCCGGCGTGGTCAATAACCTCTCGGAGTTGGTTTAGCGATTGCTAAGGCGCGACGTCCTCGCACGTTCGTAGTCGGATCGTCAAAGTCGACTTCCACCAAAGCGATATCCATCATCTCATCGAAAGACGGGACACCTTTGCCTCTATCAAGTGGTATCAGATTTCCAGGTTGCTCGGTGAGATTTTACAGTTTTCGTAGTTTAGATCGAGTCTGTTCTTCATACCTACAGTCCATGAAAAAGCCAAAAAAAAATTAGGGTTAGTTCATCATATCCGAACCAATCTGAGCCTTTGCATAATCTTTTTAGGGTTTTGCTTTGTTGAATTTGCGGTTGCATCGTCGGTCTAGTTGCTGGTCTTAGAGTCTAGTCTTTTAGAGTTTCGAGTTCTGGTCATAAGTTGTCACGCCGCCGCCGCACCATCATCATCGCCCCTGCCATCTACCACCACCGCTCCGAATCCGTATCCATATACCACCACCAATCCGTGCCCATATACCACCACCGATCCATATCCATATACTACCACCGCTACCACCACCGCTGCCATATACCACCACCATATATCCACCACCAATCCGAGTTCCTTGCTTATTAGGTTTGTTTTCGGGATCCATCTAGATTCCGATTCGTGTTTCCTTGCCGGAGTAGGTTTCGGGAAAAAAAAAATTCTGAGTGTTTCTGAGTGTTGCCACGCTCTGTTTAGGCCCAAAATTTTTCGAAAACGCATTTTTCGAAAAAAATTCTGTCTATCCTATTTTTAGGTGTTTCTGAGTGTTTTGAGACAGGTGCCATTATAGGAAGTTTTTTTTTGACCCGTTTCCAGTATTTGGGTCCGGGCAGTCGAAAAAAAAAAATTGGTCGAAAAATTTCGTGCCCATCCTGTCAGTTTGAGCTAGGAAGAGTTTTGAGACACTCGCCATTATAGTGATTTTTCGCAAAAAAAAAGCAGCGCAAAAAAAAAGAGCGAAAAAAAAATTCAGAGTGTGTTTTTTCCTTGTTTACGTGCCGCGCCGTGATTTTGTTGGTGTTCTAGGCTCGCGTCTCTAGTACAGTCTAGCCTAGGACTAGCACAGTATCGTCGTTGAGCGTTTATTCAACTTTGCATCTCTGAATTGATTATTGCTGACCCTTTTTGCTACCATAGTATAAGCCTTCCCAGCTCCACATACATCTACGTCGTGCGTTTGACTCTCCCTGGTAATCGCTCTATCCAAGCTTTGAGAGTTTTGACTACAACGGTTGCCGATCACCGCCTGTTGCTGGGTAAGAACTGGTAAGAATTTGAGTTTTGCTTGACGGATTTGTGACACCCACCACCACCACTTGTTCGTAGTCTGTAGGATCATATTCTTGTGTGTTTCTATTGCTGCTAACCATGCCAGGATCACAAGCCGACGAGATTGACTGGGAGAATTTATCGAACAAGGAGCTTCATGATAAGTTTCAGCAAATGATGACTGAACAGGTGCAAGATGTGCTGAACAATTTTGAAGAGGCCATGGAGAAG
>NW_021187611.1:0-5530 GCF_002162155.2 Triticum dicoccoides
AGTCTTGAACACACAGTTCAGGACACCAAGTCCTCACCGTATTCTCCTTGAGCTAAGGTCACTTAGTCCTCGCCCAATCACTCTGGTAAGTCTTCAAGGTAGACTCCCAAACCTTCACAAACTTCGTTCACTGGCAATCCACAATGTCTCTTGGATGCTCTGAACGCGACGCCTAACCGTCTGGAGGATTCACAGTCCTCAAGTGTAATAAGTCTTTAGATCACACAGACAAGAAGACTTAAGTGATGCCCAATTTACTCTGGCTCTGGGTGGTTAGGGCTTTTCTCCTCACTAGAAATTTTCTCTCAAAGGCTTCAAGGTGGGTTGCTCTCAAACGACAAAAGCCGTGCACTGAAATCTGAGCAGCCAACCGTTTATGGTTGTGGGGGTGGGCTATTTATAGCCACTTGGCAACCCGACCTGATTTGTCCGAAATGACCCTGGGTCACTAAGGAACTGACACGTGTCTCAACGGTCAGATTTCAAACTCTCATGGCAACTTTACTTGGGCTACAAGCAAAGCTGACTTGTCCGGCTCTGGACAAGATTCGCTCTCATTGTCTTCACTCGAAGACATAGGTTTTTGGTTTAGGCATCACTTCAGTCATTCTGACTGGTTCTCCTGGACCCCACTTAACAGTACGGTGGTTCCTATGACTCAATACAAAAAAAGAACTACGAAAGATCTAAGTCTTCGAGATCCATATGCTTCATAACGTGTCTTCTTTTGTCATAGTCTTTAGAGTGAATATCTTCATGTACCACCTTTGTCTTCAATGTCTTCATACATTTTTAGGGGTCATCTCTGGTAGTAAAACCGAATCAATGAGGGACTTCTACCTGTATTATCCTGCAATTCTCACAAACACATTAGTCCCTCAACTAGGTTTGTCGTCAATACTCCAAAACCAACTAGGGGTGGCACTAGATGCACTTACACACACCATGCTCCAAAAGATATAAGTGAAGCACTAGAGCAAGTCCATAGCTCATAAAAGATTTAAGTGAAGCAAAGAGAGCAATCCTAACGAGTCATGACATAATTTTGGCTCTCTCAAATAGGTGTGTCCAGCAGGGAATCATGACCTAAAACACAAAATAAAACAATCAAAAACTCGTATTATACAAGACGCTCCAAGAAAAACACATAGTATGTGATGAACAAAAATATAGCTTCGACTAAAATACCGATGGTCGTTACAAGAAAGAGGGGATGCCACTCGGAGGCATGCCCAAGCTTAGTTGGTTCCTCATTTTTGGATAATAGCTTGGGATGCCGGGGCATCCCCAAGCGTAGGCTCTTCTACTCCTTATTCCTTCATCCATCGTAAGATAACCCAAAACTTGAAAACATCAATCACACAAAATTCAACAAAACCTTCATGAGATCCGTTAGTATAAGAAAATAAATCACTACTATAAGTGTTGTATCAAACCAATTCATATTTTGTTCTTGAATTATATCTACTTTATTCCAACTTTTTTATGGGAAAAACACATCAAAGAAAACCATAGAGCCTTCAAAACAAGCACACAACACAAAGAAAACAGAATCTGTCAAAACAGAACAGTCTATAGTAATCTGACTATTTCAAATACATCTGTAACTCCAAAAATTCTAAAAAATTAGGACGACCTGAGCAATCGGTATATTGATCTACTGCAAGTAGAATGGTATTTTATCGCTTTGTGGTTGAAAATGAGAATTATTTTTGTGGGCGCAAAATTTTCTGTTTTTTCAGCAAGATCAAACAACTATCACCCAAGAAGATCCTAAAGGCTTTACTTGGAACAAACACTAATTAAAACATAAAAAACACAATCATAATAGTAGCATAATTGTGCTAACACTCAATAACATGAAGCAAAAAGCAAAAATAAATTTTACTCATTGGGTTGCCTCCCAACAAGCGCTATAGTTTTACGCCCTTAGCTAGGCATAAAGCAAGGATCTAAGTTTTGTCATCTTTGGTTCGAGATCCATAAGATTCCCTCATGATTGATTAAAATTGTGGACTAATTCTTGTTCCAGGGAAGTGTTGGATACCCTTCCTCAAAGGATATTGGAACTTGGTATTGTCTTCTTTCATATCAATCACGTCACTGATAGTGCGTAGAAACGGTCTAGCAAGAATAATTGGACAAGACGGATTGCAATCAATATGAATAACAATAATGGGCACATAATTTCTATTTGCAAGAATAAGAACATCATTAATTCTTCCCATAGGCTTTTTAATAGTAGAATCCGCCAAGTGCAAATTTAAAGAACATTCTTGAAGATCGACAAGACCAAGCACATCACATAAAGATTTCAGAATTGTAGAAACACTAAGACCCAAGTCACACAAAGCAAAACATTCATAATTTTTAATCTTGACTTTGATAGTAGGTTCCCATTCATCATGTAATTTTCTAGGAATTGAAATTTCTAATTCCAATTTTTCTTCAAAAACTTTCATCATAGCATCAACAATATGTTTAGTAAAAGCTTTATTTTGTTCATAAGCATGTGTGAATTTATCATGGATTGCGACAAAGAAATACAGTCAATCAAAGAGAAACTATCATAATTAAATTCTTTGTAATCCAAAAGAGTGAGCACATCACTAGCTAAAGTTTTGACCTCTTCAAACCCACTTTTATCAATTTTCTCAACAAGATTTTCACCCTCCGAAATATCGGGACACCTTCTAGCTAAAGTTGACTTTTCTCCAGTCCCTTCTTCATCAATCTTAACTTCACTAAACAAGGAATCAATAGAAGAAACACCAATCATTTTAAGATCTTCATCACTTTTGCGAAAGAAATCACTAGAAAACACTTTTTTTCTAAAAATTCTCTTTTAGCTCTAAGCATAGCGGTTCTTTTATTACTTTCATCCATAGAAACATAAAGAGATTTAATTGATTCATCTACTTTAGGCACAAAAATTTTCATCTTGAGGCTTTCCACATCATGAGCAATTATGTCAACACTTCTAGACAAATCATCAATCTTACTCAACTTTTCTTCTATGAAAGTGTTGAAAACTTTTTGCGTATTGAAGAATTCTTTAATATTGTTCCCAAGATCAGAGGTGTTCCTATTATTATTATAAGATTGATTTCCATAGGAATTACCATAATTATTAGAGGAATTATTAGGAAAAGGACTAGGATTAAAATTACTTCTATAATCATTGTTGTTGAAATTATTTCGAGAAATAAAACTCACATCTATGGCATCACTATTTTACTCAATCAAAGTAGAAAAACGCATATCGTTAAAATCAATAGGAGCACTTCTACTAGTAACCAATTTCACAAGAGCATCGACTTTTTCACTCAAAGAAGAAATTTCTTCAACCGAATTAACTTTTTTACTAGTAGGAGCTCTTTCCGTATGCCATTGCGAATAATTTGCCATAATATTACCAAGCAATTTGGTGGCTTCACCCAAAGTAATTTCAATAAAAGTACCACCCGCGGTGGAATCTAAAATATTACGAGAAACAAAATTCAAACTCGCATAAAATTTTTGTATGATCATCCAAAGATTTAACCCATGTGTTGGGAAATTCCTTAGCATCATTTTCATCCTTTCCAAAGATTGTGCAACATGCTCATGCTCAAGTTTCTTGAAATTCATGATCTGGGTTCTAAGGGAAATAATTTTTGCGGGCGGAAAATACTTAGTGATAAAAGCATCTTTGCAATTCTTCCTAGAATCGATACTATTGCGAGGCAGAGAAGAGAACCAATGTTTTGCAGAATCACGCAAAGAAAACAGAAATAATTTCATCTTCACGACATCATAGTCCACATCTTTTTTCTTTTACATATCGCATAATTCCAGAAGGTATTAAGATGGGATGCATCATCCTCGTTAGGAGTGCCGGAAAATTGATCTTTCGTAACAAGATTCAACAAAGCAGTATTAATATCACAAGACTCTGCACTAGTGGCAGGAGGAGCAATCAGAGTGCCGATAAAATCATTGTTGTTGGTATTTGATAAATCACATAACTTGGTGTTCTCTTGAGCCATGATGACCGCACAACAAGATTGCACTGAAAACAGGTCCGGCAAGAAAACGGCGAACGGGAAAAGAGGGGCGAATAAAATGACAAATTTTTGTGAAGTGGGGGAGAGGAAAATGGCAAATAATGTAAATTGTGAGGAGATGAGATTTGTGATTAGGAACTTGGTATATGTTGAAGATCCTTCCCGGCAACGGCACCGTAAATTCCTTTTGATGTCGCTTGAAGCTATGTTGGTATTTCCCCAAAGAGGAAGGGATGATGCAGCACAATGGCGGTAGGTCTTTCCCTCAGATATGAAACCAAGGTTATCTAACCAGTAGGAGAACCAAGCAACACAACGTAAACAGCCCCTGCATACAAATAACAAATACTCGCAACCTGACGTGTTAAAGGGGTTGTCAATCCCTTTCGAGTAAAGGCGCCAGAAATTGGTGTGTGGATGGGAGAAAGTTCTAATAGATTGAATAAACAGATCGCAATAAAATAGAGTGCGGCAAAGTATTTTTGTATTTTTGATGCAGGACAATGGCGGTAGGTCTTTCCATCAGATATGAAACCAAGGTTATCTAACCAGTAGGAGAACCAAGCAACACAACATAAACAACCCCTGCAAACAAATAACAAATACTCGCAACCTGACGTGTTAAAGGGGTTGTCAATCCCTTTCGGGTAAAGGCGCCAGAAATTGGTGTGTGGACGGGAGAAAATTCTAATAGATTGAATAAATAGATCGCAATAAAATAGAGTGCAGCAAAGTATTTTGTATTTTTGGTTTAATAGATCTGAAAATAAATGCAAAGGAAAGTAGATCGCGAAGGCAAATATATGAGAAAGAGACCCGGGGGCCATAGGTTTCACTAGTGGCTTCTCTCGAGAAAAATAGAAAACGGTGGGTGAACAAATTACTATTGGGCAATTGATAGAACTTCAAATACTCATGAAGATATCCAGGCAGTGATCATTATATAGGCATCACGTCCAAGATTAGTAGACCGACTCCTACCTGCATCTACTACTATTACTCCACACATTGACCGCTATCCAGCATGCATCTAGTGTATTATGTTCATGGAGAAACAGAGTAATGCAATAAGAACGATGGCATGATGTAGACAAGATCTATCTATGTAGAGATAGACCCCATCGTTTTATCCTTAGTAGCAACGATACATATGTGTCGTTTCGCCTTTTGTCACCAGGATCAAGCACCGTAAGATCGAACCCACTACAAATCTCTTCCCACTGAAAGATAAATAGATCAAGTTGGCCAAATAAAACCCAAATATCAGAGAAGAAATACGAGGCTATAAGCAATCATGCATAAAAGATATCAAACAAACTCAAATACTTTCATGGATATAAAAAGATAGATCTGATCATAAACTCAAAGTTCATCGATCCCAACAAACACACCGCAAAAGAGTTACATCATATGGATCTCCAAGAGACTATTGTATTGAGAATCAAGAGAGCGAGAGAGAGAGAGAGAGAGAGAGAGAGAGAGAG
>NW_021187611.1:7370-9923 GCF_002162155.2 Triticum dicoccoides
ATTTTCTACTGCCCTACAAAACTCTGCGGTTGGAGGCCCAACATGAGTGTACAAGAAGAAGGTTGCATAGTAGATATCATGCCTTCATCACTGGACTGCATGTTATTGCCAAGTGGAAAATGTGTTCCCTACCAAAAAACAGTATGCGTTACGTATGAGGAACTAAAGGATCCGACCGTGCAACGACTTCCAAAATATTGTGTTTGTCATTCTAACAACCATTGTTGAGGAAATCGTTAACTGGTAACTGCTCGGTTGGCTGGCGAGTAGGGGATTAATAGGCTAATCGGCAAGTTAATCGACCATTTAATCAATTAATCGGACGATTTATCAGTTTATCGGCTACTCGGTGACACTTAATCGGCAAGTTAACTGGTTAATCGGATGAATTCTTGAACAGGGCTAACAACACATTTATTGAACCACCAGATGAAATACACTATCGATTGTACATTGAAAACAACAGTAGCGGCCCCCAGGGCTGGGGGTGCAACAGAAGCAGTAAGCAAGCCAGAAGAGTAAAGACGCAACACTTTATTCCAACCCAAACATCAGCCATCATTACAAAAGGGCTACCAAAAAAGAACAAGTGTATGCATCAAACTAAATAAAGATCCTACCACACCAAGTGTACGCATCTAACTAACACTACTGCAGGATGCTACTAGTGCGACATTACGATCGGAGTCCCTTTGACGAAACTGTGTATGGTGCATTAATCGCAAACGGTGATGTAAAAAACCCGTCAGAAAAGATGCAAAACGTTTATGATGAATGATACATCAAACACGGTTCAAATTTTAGTTGCATGTGAGATGCTAGGCATATGGTTGATCCATACGATCTATTTGCGATTAGACAGAACAACAAAAACGGGTAGCCAGATCAAGGTTTGTGCGATATACGGCATATAGTTCGCTCCGATGAACCATTTGCGATGATCGAGGTGAACACAAATGATTCGGCATAACAAGATGTGTGTGTTACCCGGCAAACAGGTCAGTAATCAGAATTGTGAGCTATCATTATAGACAACCCATATGGTATTTTTTTTCAATTGTGTGCTCGCCAGGGCACACAGTTCAACAAACCAACCCGTGGGCGATAATGTAGAAGATCTCTGTTGAATATGTATTACTAACCGTCTGCGATGAGATTGTTAGGAAACAGAGATAACAAATTAATATGAGCCAAAGGAAACAAAGATATATACAGTCTGCTTAATTTAGTCCTTGTTGTTGTTGTTGTTGGATGGCCCCGCGACATCGTCTTGGCGAGGACGCTTCTTGCCGCTGACCGTTGGCTTTTCATCGCCGATGCCGTCATCATCATTGTTGCTATCGTTATCGTTGTCCTCCTTGTTCGACCATTCCTCCTCCTCATCATCATCGTCCTCTTCTTCGTCCTCTGACGGCTCCTCGTCCATCTGGTTGTCGTCTGACGACTCCGGAGGTGGCGTCCCTTCCATGATCCGGATATAATCGAGGTCTGGGCTCGACTCCGGACTCATGGAAGATGAGCGGGATGATTCCAATGTTGAACTATCTTAGGGTGCTAGACTATTGGCCGAACTGTCGTCATCGATGTCGCTCGACATGGCTGCAGAGTGTGTGACAGTGTGTAGCGCGGCCTGCCGGGGACGATGAAGATGGTGGACACTTAAGCGGGGTATGTAGAGAAGAGGAAATGCCAATTCAAGCGGGGGTTGACGTATTATCTAACCACTGATATAATCAATCGCAATTATTTGTACCCGGTAGCTCCAAATTCCCAGGGTTGATTTGGCTGGTTTGGCTGGTTTCTTTTTTCAAGACAAAAACAAGGAATGTGTTTTAGGATTATGCACCGTTACCGGTACGAATGTAGTAGGATAGTTGGCAAGAAATACACTGAGCTCTTCTTATTGATAAAGCCAGTAATAACCAAACTACAAAGGAAAAGAAAAAACACAAAGGAAAATATCTGCCCGAATCTTCGCGTAACATCAATGGCATAGGACCTAGATGTGCAATACTTAGAGCACATCTAGATGTGCTTTACCAATACTATCAAACGAAACCCCTAATAATCATTGTAAACAGTGCATAGAACATGGGTAATGCAACAATCACAACTACACATGCTAGTTCCTTCTTGTCTCTTGCTTTTCATTTGTTGCCTATGATTGATTCTTTCTTCCTTCATCGTATTGATATACATTCCAGATCAGCCAGTTTCTTCTTCAGCTTTACATTATCTTTTGCGAGCTTGGTGATAACACTCGGAGCCCTGCCATGCCATTCTTCATCTAGCCAGTTAACAAAGGCACATGCCTCATATCCCTGCCAATGTGAAATAGTATTCACGATGAGTGGTGGCATTAACTCAAGTAAAATGATGAACTTAGCAATAACCTCTAAGGGGCAACTGAGAAACCGCATGCCAATGTCGAATCCCTCCGTGCATACACGTCGAGTGGGTGTGTGCCCGTGCACAGAACGCAGCTTTTGGTACTTCTCAGTGGAACAAAACTCGGAGTCAAACTCATGTTGCGAGAGTCTGGAGTCATGCTCC
>NW_021187611.1:10534-13370 GCF_002162155.2 Triticum dicoccoides
TGAGTGGCTTAAGTAAGGTATTCAATTCTTAAGGGTTGTGTTGTACTAGTACTCTGCGTGTAAATTGGCTGGCCATTAATTTTTGTCATTTCATGTCTAGATAACAATATGGAGCGCCCTTAGTAATTATGAAAATAGAACCTTGTGATTTATGCATGCATATTTGGGCAACAGTTAACCCATGTATTAATGTTGTTATTTTGTTTCTAATTACTATTCGTGTGGTGCGGATGGAACGACCTCGATGGATAAAGAATTGGACAACCGCAGAATTTATCAGTGGCGTGAAAGAGTTCATGAATTTGGTTGAAAGTACAAAGAGGAGAATTGGTGACGCGGATTACATCATGCGTCCATGTACTGATTGTGCCAATATAGAGTCACATGAAGTTGGAGATGTCCAGTGGCACTTAGTCTCTCGGGGATTCATGGATGGATATACATGTTGGACCAGACACGGTGAAGAGGAGGTCGTGGATGGAGATACCCAGGGCTGCGAGATGCCAAACCCCGATCAGTGTCACATGGATGTTGAATCTAACATCGGGGAAGAGGCGTCAAGCTACCAATGGAACACCGGAAAGCCGAAACGCCCACTTGAAAACAAAGATGTCGACGCAGATGACGACGATCTTGATATGCCAGATTTTTCTACTATGATTGCAGATTTTGAGGGCCCAAAAAGGATATGATTGGGTACAAGGATCTCTCAACCATTGATGCGGACTCCAAGAAAGAATTGTATCTAGGTTGCAAAAATAAATATTCTAGGTTGAGTTCCACCCTCGCGCTTCTCAGATTTGAAGTAGCAAACAGCCTATCAAACAAGGGTTTCACAGATATGTTAGATCTTTTCAAAGAAATTCTTCTAGATGATAATGTGCTCCCCAGAAGCACGAATGAAGCGAAGAAAATTGTTTTCCCATTGGAACTTGGAGTACAAAAGATACACGCTTGTGTGAATGATTGTATATTGTACCATGGTGAGTACAAAGATTTGCGTGCATGTCCCACGTGCAAGCATGCACGATACAAGTGTAGGAGAGCAAAGGACAAGTACAAATTGGATGACGATATCAAGATAGGAATCCCGTTGAAGGCTGTTTGGTACTTGCGTTTACTTCGAAGGTTGAGGCGTTTCATTGCAAACCCTAGAGAGGCAAAGAGGTTGCGTTGGCATCATGATGAGCGAATTGCAGATAAGTATATTAGGCACCTAGTTGGTTAATGTAAATGTTTGAAGACTTTGCAAGGATCCTAGAAGTATAAGGCCCGAGGAGTGTACTGGCGGGATGAATCGTTTTGGCGATATGAGCACCAATCACAACACATGGCCGGTGCTTCTGTACATATATAACCTAACACCTTGGTTGTGTATGAAGAAAAAATACATTATGATGTCAATGATTTTCGAAGGAATGAAGCAACCTGGAAATGACATCGACTTTTGCTTTCAGCTACTAGTAGAAGAACTACTGACAGTGTGGATAGATGCGCCTGCTGTAAAATGTTATCATGCTTATAGAAAGGAGATTTTCGATCTACATGCGATGCTGGTGTACACCATTCAAGATATGCCGGCATTAGACAACACATCGGGGCAGAAAACAAAGGGAGATGTAGGGTGTGTCACATGCATGGATAGGACAGCTAGCATAAGACTTCCCAACTCGCACAAAACCGTATTTGCATCATCGTAGGTTCTTACGAAAAAATCACCTGTACCGAAAGATGAAAGCTGAATTTGATGGTACCGCAGAGGTAGGTGTGGGCCCAAGACCCTATGATGGGGAGCTGGTCCACAACATGGCTAAACAAATTAATGTTGTGCTTGGAAAGAACCACCCTTTGACGGTGAAACAAACACCCAAGGTCAAGTGTTTAAGAAGAAATCAGTGTTCTGGAAATTACCTTACTGGGAAATTCTATGTGTACGTCACTGCATTGATGTCATGCACATAGAGAAGAACGTATGTGAAAGCATCCTTGGTACTCTACTCAACATTAAAGGTAAAAGAAAGGATGGTGAAGGTTCACAACTCGGTATGCTTGCTGATCAATCAAAACACAAGACTGAAGCGATGACAAATTCATCAAAGCTTGCCAGAGTTACAACTTTAGTACAAAAGAAGCAACATAGTTCTTCACTTATTTGATGTCAGTTAAGACACCCTCTTCCTACTCTGTAAACATCAGAAGTCTCGTGGATGTGAGCTCAGGTAAAATGAAGTTGGGACACAAGAAGTCACATGATTGCCACGTAATGTTGACACAAATCCTCCCGGTGGCCATCAGGAATCTGATGGACAAAGATATAAGAAACATACTCATTGAGCTCTATGCTTTCTTCAACCAACTATCGCAGAAAATTGTAGATGCTGAAGAGTTGGATCATATGCAAGATGGTACTGCAAGAATATTGTCCACCCTAGAGATGTTTTCCCATCGTCATTCTTTGATGTCATGGTCCATCTCAATGTGCACCTTGTCGACGAGATAAAGTATTGTGGTCCTGTGTTTCTTCGTAAAATGTATCCCTTCGAGTGGTTCTTGGGAATACTGAAGTGCTTCTTCACAACATGTATCCCTTCGAGTGATGTTCGAACAGAATGCATGACTGTAGATAAAGCTGATAAAAGGGTATACTATGGAACCATCAAAGAGATTTGGGAGCTTGATTATGTGAAAGTTAAGGTGGCATTATTCAGGTGCGCGTGGATCCCTCTTGGTCATGTAGAGGTTGGTGATTACAGGAAGACCTGTGTTAACAAGACAACGATGGCATATCATGCGGACCCATTCATTCTTGCCAGCGATGCTACCTAGATTTTCTTTG
>NW_021187612.1:0-1197 GCF_002162155.2 Triticum dicoccoides
TCCCGTGGTCAAACACTACAAGGTTATGCGGGACAGGGGCGCTAGGGGGTTAGCAATGCCACCGGAGCATCGCACCGGGACCTCATACAAGCCGCGTGCCGGGTGCCTACGCCTGCCACCATGCTTCTACAACCTTAGGAGGGCCACCGCAACACCTAGCGGCATTGCTACCCCCCAAGGTACCCCGTCCCATCTTACCCTAACACAGACGACCGTCGTGTCTATCCCTTTGACTTTCACTCGACGTAGTTTGACCGGTGGACCATTCCATGATGAATACCAGAGTTTTTAATAAATTCAATTATTACGTTGTTTGGATTTTTAGTTTACCGTGTGTATGGGACCCGGTGCGAGCAAAGTCAAAGGGCTAGATCTCGTGGTCAAACTCTAAAGGGTTAGCAATGCCACCGGATTGTCGCACTAGGCCCTCATACATGCCGTACGGTGTGGTGGCATGTCCGAAGAGGCAGCACGCGTCTCCGGGTTATGCCCCCCCCCCTCACGAACGGCGCCGCCACCGACACCTGGAGGGGGGGAAAGGACGCGTCGGGTCTACACGGAGGGGATCTTGCCATGGGTCTGGCCCGGATGTTGCTCCAAAGTGTTCCTATGGGCTAACCTAACACAACCGGGTGAATACGTCCACTTGTCAAAGCCCGTCCGTGCAAAGTCAAAGGGGTAGATCCCGTGGTCAAACACTATAGGGTTAGGCGGGACGGGGGCCCTAGGGGGGTAGCAATGGCACCAGAGCATCGCACCAGGACCTCATACAAGCCGCGTGCGGGTGCCTACGCCTGCCACCATGCTTCTACAACCTTAGGAGGACCACCGCAACACCTGGCAGCATTGTTACCCCCCAGGTACCCCGTCCCGTCTAACCCTGACACAGACGACCATCGGGTCAATCCCTCTGACTTTCGCTGGATGTAGTTTGACCGGTGGACCTTTCCATGATGAATACTGGAGTTTTTTATAAATTCAATTATTACGTTTTTAAATTTTTAGTTTACCGTGTGTATGGGACCCGGTGCGTGCAAAGTCAAAGGGCTAGATCTCGTGGTCAAACTCTAAAGGGTTAGCAATGCCACCGGATTGTCGCACTAGGCCCTCATACATGCCGTACGGTGTGGTGGCATGTCCGAAGAGGCAGCACGCGTGTCCGGGGTATGCCTCCCCCCTCACGGACGGCGCCGCCGC
>NW_021187613.1:0-1207 GCF_002162155.2 Triticum dicoccoides
AACCCCCCCCTTTAAAAAAAACAAAAACCACAACCACATAAACGCTGACGCGTGGATGCCTATTGGTCCCGGTTGGTGCCACCAACCGGGACCAAAGGCCCTCCTGCCTGGGCTCAGGGGACAGGCCACGTGGAGGCCCTTCTGTCCCGGTTCTGGATTGAACCGGGACTAAAGGGGTCAGGGCATTAGTACCGACCCTTTAGTCCCGGTTCATGAACCGGGACTAAAGGCCCTCACCAACCGGGACAATAGGCCCTTTTTCTACTAGTGAATAACAAAGTCCATTAAAATAGTAACGTTTGCAACCACAACAGGCACATCCTCACAAATACCAACGGGTATAGCGGTTGATTTATCGGCCATTTGCAAAGAGATTTCAGTAGGTGTCAACTTATTCAAATCAAGTCTACGATATAAGGAGAGAGGCATAACAGTGACACCGGCTCCAAGATCACATAAAGTAGTTTTAACATCGTTTCTTTTAAAGGAGCATGGTATAGTTGGTACTCCTGGATCTCCAAGTTTCTTTAGTATTCCACCCTTAAAAGTATAATTAGCAAGCATGGTGGGAATTTCAGCTTCCAGTATCTTCCTTTTATTTGTAACAATATCTTTCATATACTTAGCATAAGGATTCATTTTAAGCATGTCTGTCAAATGCATACGCAAAAAGATAGGTCTAATCATTTCAGCAAAGCACTCAAAATCCTCATCATCCTTTTTCTTGGATGGCTTAGGAGGAAAAGGCATGGGTTTCTGAACCCATGGTTCTCTTTCTTTACCATGCTTCCTAGCAAAGAAGTCTCGCTTATCATACCGTTGATTCTTTGATTGTGGGTTATCAAGATCAACATCAGGTTCAATCTCTACATCATTGTTATTGCTAGGTTGAGCATCAACATGAACATCATCATTAACATTATCACTGGGTTCATGTTCATTACCAAATTGTGTTTCAGCATCAGAAATAGAAATATCATTGGGATTCTCAGGTGTATCTATAACAGGTTCACTAGAAGCATGCAAAGTCCTATCAATTTTCCTTTTCTTTTCTTAGAATGGCTAGGTGCATCAACTTAGTTCTCTGAGAATCTTGCTCAACTCTCTTAGGATGGCCCTCAGTATACAAAGGTTCCTGGGTCATTTTACCACCTCTAGTCATAACTGTAACATCATTATCATTGTTCTTATTATTTAATTCATTGAG
>NW_021187614.1:0-1298 GCF_002162155.2 Triticum dicoccoides
GACGATGTGATCGTTGACACTGATGAAGACTCAATGTTATCTTCAGAAGTGCCAGGCAAGCAAAACCCCCTTGTTCATTCCGATACAATCCTACTCTCTCGCTCCTGCTCTCTTTTACTGCATTAGGACAACAATGATTCATCTGTTACTTGCCGCGGTAGCTGAACCCCTTTATCCTTTGCATGACCTGTCATTCCACAGTAAATAGATGAAACCCACTAGTATGAGTAGGAGTTGTTTGAGCCCTGTTGTGCCTACTCATTCATGTTTGTTTGTCATGCCTGCTACTGCTTAGAGTTGAGTCAGGTCTGATTCATCGGGGATGAATCAGAGGTGTGTGAACATGTCCTACTATGTGTGAGCTAAGTGTGTGAACACGATTTGGTAAAAGGTATCGGTGAGAGGCCATGTAGGAGTACATGGTGGGTTGTCTCATTGAAGCCGTCCTCAGGAACCGAGTTCTGTGTTTGTGATCCATGATTCAGCTACTACCACGCATTGGGCCCGAAACCAATGGACCCTCTTGGCTTCTTAATCACCCTTGTCCTCTGTCCAGGAGTTGCAAGTAGTTTCTGGTGTTTGTAGTATGCTGGAGGACGTGCACAGGGCTGACCGTAGGGGTGGGCTGTGATGCGGTAGGCACGTGGCCGGGTAAACCGGGCGCCCGTTTGGTGTCACGGAACCCTGTTCACATCGTTTGGGGCTGTGAGCGAAACTCCGGCCGGATCTCCTCATGGATGGAACCCGAATTGGCGATAAACCTGGACTAGAGACTTGAGTGTTTAGGCAGGCCGTGGCCGACACCCACGTTGGGCTTCCGCTTGAAGGTTGCCGAGTACATGTCGTGTAAACGGCGGTAAGTGGTGAGAGCGTATGTGAAGAAGTACACCCCTGCAGGGTTAATATGATCTATTCGAATAGCCGTGTCCGCGGAAAAGGACTTCTGGGTTGCTTATATCAGTTCATAGACAAGTGAAAGTGGATACTCTAAAATACGCAAGATAAGCGTGAGTGCTATGGATGGCGTTCTCGTAGGGAGACGGGAGCGGTTCCATAGTGGTGTATTGGTTGGTGAATATGTGGACTCGTGTGCGCCACCTCAAAAGAGTTACTCGCAGTCGTAGTTTAGGATAGCCACCGAGTCAAAGCTGGCTTGCTGCAGTTAAACCCCACCATCCCCTTTGTTGATAATGATGCATATGTAGTTAGTTCTGATGTAAGTCTTGCTGGGTACATTTGTACTCACGTTTGCCTATTTTATGTTTTTGCAGAGAGACTTCGGTCTCACTAGTAGTTTC
>NW_021187615.1:0-2855 GCF_002162155.2 Triticum dicoccoides
TCGAGTGCATGTTTCTGGTCCTGAATGTTTCAGCAGAGCTATCAGAGCCGCAGTTATCCCTCCCAATTTCAGGTTGGCAACAGGAGTCAGCAAGTTCACTGGCGAGTCTAAGCCTGAAACTTGGCTTGAGGACTACCGAGTGGCGGTTCAGATTGGTGGTGGGAACGACGAGGTGGCCATGAAGCATTTGCCCCTCATGCTGGAAGGTTCTGCCAGGGCATGGTTGACTCAATTACCTCCTAGCAGCATTTACACTTGGGAAGATCTGTCCCGAGTGTTCATCAGAACGTTTGAAGGAACTTGCAAGCGACCGGCTGGACTGACGGAGTTGCAAGTCTGCGTGCAGAAGACCAATGAGACTCTCAGAGAGTATATTCAGAGATGGATCACTTTGCACCATACTGTCGAGAATGTGTCTGATCATCAGGCAGTCTGCGCCTTTAAGGATGGTGTCAAGAACAGAGAATTAAGTTTGAAATTTGGTCGAACCGGTGACATGACCTTGAGTCGGATGATGGAGATTGCTACCAAGTACGCCAACGGCGAAGAAGAAGACCGACTCCGAAGCGGCAAGCACAAGCCGAGTCAGTCGGAAAAGGGAAACACCAGTCGGAAACAGAAGCGGAAGGTTGAACCGGCAGCTCCTGGAGAGGCTCTGGCCGTGACTCAGGGAAAGTTTAAAGGGAAACCAAAAGGATCCTGGAACCCTAAGAAAGTGAAGGATAAAGAAGGGAACGACGTGATGGATATGCCGTGTCACATCCACACGAAGAAAGACGAAGAGGGGAATATCATCTACCCGAAGCATACCACTCGCCAATGTCGACTCCTGATCCAGCAGTTTCAGGGAAAACAGTCTAATAACAAGGAGAAGGAGTCGGACAAGGCCGAAGACAAGGAGGACAGTGACGAAGGATATCCACATATCAACTCCACTCTGATGATCTTTGCAGATGTGGAAAGCAAGAGTCGATTGAAAGTTATTAACCGTGAGGTGAACATGGTTGCCCCAGCGAAAGCAAATTATCTGAAATGGTCCCAAACACCCATCACCTTCGACCAATCTGATCACCCAACTCATATTGCCACCCCTGGGAGGCAAGCTTTGGTGGTCGATCCAGTTGTTGAAGGCACTCGACTAACAAAAGTGCTGATGGACGGTGGTAGCGGGCTGAATTTGTTGTATGCAGACACACTCAAAGGAATGGGCATTCCGATGTCCCGACTGAGCACCAGTAACATGAGCTTTCATGGAGTTATACCAGGGAAGAAAGCCAAGTCACTCGGCCAAATAGCTCTGGACGTGGTGTTTGGTGATTCGAAACATTTTCGCAAAGAAAAGTTGACGTTCGAGGTCGTGGATTTTCAGAGTGGATATCATGCCATTTTGGGGAGACCAGCTTATGCACGGTTCATGGCTCTACCATGTTACGTGTACCTCAAATTGAAGATGCACGGCCTCAAAGGAGTGATCACTGTCACCGGTGATCGGAAAAAGGCAGAAGAGTGCTTTCAGAAAGGCTCAAAGATTGCTGATTCCCAGGTGACAGCGGTCGAGTTTGAAGAATACAAGCAAAACGCAGATCCGAGTGACTTGCTGCGATCCAAGAAACCCGCCACAAAGTCTGCATTCCAGTCGTCTGGTGAGACGAAGCCTGTTTACATTCACCCGACCGACCCCGATGCAGCTCCGACCCACATCTCCACAACACTCGACCCGAAATAGGAAGAAGCGCTCATCCAGTTCCTCCGTGAGAACTGGGACATTTTTGCATGGAAGCCCGCTGAGATGCCAGGTGTTCCCAGGGGACTGGCTGAGCATCGCCTAAGAGTCGACTCATCTGCAAAACCAGTCAAAGAGCATCTTCGGCGGTTCGCCGTCCAGAAGAGAAAAGCCATTGGTGAGGAAGTGGCTCGACTGTTGGCGGCAGGATTTATCCGAGAGATATACCACTCCGAGTGGCTCGCTAATGTCGTCATGGTTCCTAAGAAGGACAAATCACTCCGAATGTGTATTGATTTCAAGCACATCAACCGGGCCTGCCCGAAAGATCATTTTCCTCTCCCTCGCATAGATCAAATTGTTGACTCGGCCGCGGGATGCGAGAGACTGTCTTTTCTGGACGCCTACTCCGGGTACCACCAGATCCGTCTGTACAGACCCGACGAGGTAAAAACAGCTTTCATCACTCCATTCGGGTGCTTTTGCTATATCACCATGCCATTCGGCCTCAAGAATGCCGGAGCCACATTTATGCTAGTGATTCAGAAGTGTCTACTCACTCAAATCAGTCGGAATGTGGAAGCATATATGGATGATATCGTCGTCAAGTCACGAAAAGGTTCCGACCTGCTCGCTGACCTCGCCGAAACATTTGCCAACCTCAGAAGGTATGATATCAAGCTCAATCCATCAAAGTGCACATTTGGAGTTCCTGGTGGCAAGTTACTCAGTTTTCTCGTTTCCGAGCGAGGAATCGACGCTAATCCAGAGAAGATCGGCACTATTCTCCGAATGAAACGCCCTGTGCGAGTGCACGATGTCCAGAAGCTTACTGGATGCTTGGCCGCATTAAGTCGATTCATCTCACGACTCGGTGAAAAGGCATTGCCTCTTTACCGACTGATGAAGAAGGCAGACAAGTTCGAGTGGACTCCAGAAGCTGATGCAGCGTTCGCCGAGCTAAAAGCTCTGCTCTCCACCCAGCCGGTGCTTGCTGCTCCAATCAGCAAAGAGCCTCTGTTGCTCTATATCGCAGCCACAGGACAAGTCGTTACTACTGTGCTTATGGTCGAGCGGGAAGAAGAAGGAAAAGCTCTCAAAGTTCAGCGCCCAGTGTATTATTTGTCTGAAG
>NW_021187616.1:0-855 GCF_002162155.2 Triticum dicoccoides
TATACTGAGCAATTTCTCTCTTCATCCTAGTCCACCAGAACCTCTGGCGTAGGTCCTGATACATCTTAGTGCTACCGGGATGAATGGTGAGAGGAGATTCATGAGCTTCCTTAAGGATCAAACGCCTCAGGTTTCGCACTTTGGGAACCACTAGTCGATTCCCGAAGTATACGACCCCTTGATCATTAATGGAGAAGCAATTCGCAATTCCTTTCTGAATGTTTCTCTTGATGCGGGAGATTCCCGGATCTACCTTCTGTGCTTTGATAATCTGATCCGTAAGGGTAGGTTTTGCCACCAAGGTGGAAAGAAAACCTTGAGGAACAATGTGAAGGTTAAGCTTCCGAAATTCCTCATGGAGAAGCGGTTGACTTTGTTGTAGCATCAGATTGTTACAATAAGATTTACGACTTAGCGCATCAGCCATGACGTTGGCTTTCCCTGGGGTGTAGGTTATTCCTAAATCGAAATCTGTGATCAATTCAACCCAACGTCTTTGCCTGAGATTCAGATCCGGTTGGGTGAAAATGTACTTCAGACTTTGGTGATCAGTGAATATTTCGCAACGATTACCGAGGAGGTAATGTCGCCAGGTCTTAAGTGCATAGACTACAGCTGCAAGCTCTAGATCATGAGTAGGATAATTCTCCTCGTGTGGGTGCAATTGTCGTGAAGCGTAGGCAATTACGTGTCGATCTTGCATGAGAATGCAACCTAGTCCTTGTCGCGAGGCGTCGCAGTAGATAACAAAGTCCTTAGAGAAGTCTGGCGGTACCAGTACGGGAGCAGAAGTCAGGCGTCTTTTCAGTTCCTGAAAGCTGTGCTCACATTGTGGAGTCCACTCGAACTTCTTAT
>NW_021187617.1:0-1007 GCF_002162155.2 Triticum dicoccoides
AGCTTCTCCAAGGTCCTTCATTGAAAAACACTTATTCAAGTAGGCCTTAATGCTGTCCAGAAATTCTATATTATTTCCCATCAAGAGTATGTCATCTACATATAATATGAGAAATGCTACAGAGCTCCCACTCACTTTCTTGTAAACGCAGGCTTCTCCATAAGTCTGCATAAACCCAAACGCTTTGATCATCTCATCAAAGCGAATGTTCCAACTCCGAGATGCTTGCACCAGTCCATAAATGGATCGCTGGAGCTTGCATACTTTGTTAGCGTTCCGAGGATCGACAAAACCTTCCGGCTGCATCATATACAGCTCTTCCTTAAGATGTCCGTTAAGGAATGCCGTTTTGACGTCCATTTGCCATATCTCATAATCATAGTATGCGGCAATTGCTAACATGATTCGGACGGACTTCAGCTTCGCTACGGGAGAGAAAGTCTCGTTGTAGTCAATCCCTTGAACTTGTCGATAACCCTTAGCGACAAGTCGAGCCTTATAGATCGTAGCATTACCATCCGCGTCCGTCTTCTTCTTAAAGATCCATTTGTTTTCTATCGCTCACCGATCATCGGGCAAGTCTGTCAAAGTCCATACTTTGTTTTCATACATGGATTCTATCTCGGATTTCATGGCTTCAAGCCATTTGTTGGAGTCCGGGCCCGCCATCGCTTCTTCATAGTTCGAAGGTTCATTGTTGTCTAACAACATGATTTCCAGGACAGGGTTGCCGTACCACTCTGGTGCGGAACGTGTCCTTGTGGACCTACGAAGTTCAGCAGTAACTTGATCCGAAGTACCTTGATCATCATCATTGTTTTCCTCTTCAGTTGGTGTGGGCATCACAGGAACGGTTTCCTGCGCTGCGCCACTTTCCCGCTCAAGAGGTAGTACTTCATCGAGTTCTACTTTCCTCCCACTTACTTCTTTCGAGAGAAACTCTTTTTCCAGAAAGCATCCGTTCTTGGCAACAAAGATCTTGCCTTCGGATCTTAAGTAGAAGGTAT
>NW_021187618.1:0-1091 GCF_002162155.2 Triticum dicoccoides
GGGACACCGTGCAGACAGACTATGCGGGAAAGATAAATCCTGGCAAGCCTCTGAGTGGTGTAGGTTGTCTTCACTGGAATAAAGTGTGCTACTTTGGTCAACCTGTCAGTGATGACCCATATGGCATCATTCCCGTGTCGTGACCGAGGTAATCCGACAATAAAATCCATCCCTATTTCATCCCATTTCCACTCAGGTATTTTGTTAGGTTGCAGTAGTCCGGCTGGTCTCTGATGTTCAACTTTTATGCGTTGACATGAGTCGCAACATGCAATGAAAGCGGCTATGTCCCTCTTCATACCGTGCCACCAAAATCTTTCCTGAATATCCTTATACATTTTGGTTCCTCCAGGGTGGATCGAATATGGAGTGGTGTGTGCTTCAGTTAAAACTTGCTGTTTAAGGTCTTCTATGTTTGGCACGCATAGCCTTTCTCCGTACCATAATATTCCTTCATTGTCTATGACGAATTCCGAGGCCTTGCCCATACTCAACTTCCTTTTAATTCCTTCAATGGTGGGGTGACCGGACTGAGCCTCTTTAATTTTCTCCACAAGGTGTGGTTGTATTTCCAAGTTTGATATGGTGCCTTCTGCTACCATTATCAAGTTGAGCTTGACAAATTCTTGATGGAATTCGGGCCTCAAGATGTGCAGATAGTTCCCGTCGGAGCTGGGGTTCCGACTCAGGGCATCGGCCACTACGTTTGCTTTCCCTGGATGGTAATGGATACCAACATCGTAATCCTTTACCAATTCTAACCAGCGGTGTTGCCGTAAATTTAGTTCTGGCTGCGTAAAAATGTATTTGAGGCTTTTGTGATCCGTATATATCTCACATCGATTCCCAAGTAGAAAATGCCTCCATTCCTTGAGTGCATGAATAACTGCTGCCATTTCTAAATCATGAGTGGGATAATTTTCCTCGTGTTTGCGAAGTTGCCTTGAAGCGTAGGCGACAACCTTGCCTTCTTGCATCAACACGCATCCGAGACCCTTTCTGGATGCGTCACAAAATACTTCAAAATTCTTGTGTATATCGGGTACAATTAATACTGGTGCTGTTGTTAATTTCCGCTTTAGCTCTTGGAA
>NW_021187619.1:0-1816 GCF_002162155.2 Triticum dicoccoides
AACTCTGCAACATAATACGTTGCAGCCTGTGTAGGTCAGCACATGGAATATGCTGGCAAGATAACACTATAGAGCAATGAACAAATAAGAGCTATCACTACATGCATATTTGGCTGGTGGAGGCTCTATGGTTATCATTGGCATAAAGCTAGTTTTTTCCTACAACAAAGGAATATGTTTTATTTAACTACAAAGTTGGTTGAAAACATTGAGAAGGTAACCCCAACTCAATCCCAATTTAAAATTTTAATAACCCGACAAAATTAATTAAGTAGAGTGATGAGATGAACATAATAATTCAAGTACCAGATACTCAGGATGTCCATAACCGGGGACACAGCTAACCAAGATTTGTTTATACCCACTGCAGAGGTTTGCGCACTTTTCCCCACAAGACTCGATATCATCCGTTGGATTTCTCGCTACATGATGTTTGAGAAACGGATGATCAAGACATAGTCTTTCAGAAGCGTTAGCTCGTTATGACGGGTAGACAGTACCACCTACATCCCCTACATCTGCTACTCTACCACTGTAAGAGGTCACACAACATACTCAACTATGCCAGAGCCCATAATGGCTTGTGGCTACACACGGAAGTTTCCAGCATGAATAACATAATGATCTCGTTGAGCCTGGGTGGCGAACCATATGAAAATCGCACGGATACCCCGGGATCTCCTTGGACAACACTGGATTCCCCAGGTGCCCACAAACCAATCCACCCAGATGTGTATTAAAGTATCCACCTTTAGTTAAACCTTAGTTAACAATAATCTCTCACATCCTTCATGAATTCTCTCAAACCAAACCACGTCTACGAGCATAGCATAGCAGTATAAGCATCACGTAGTGCTGGAAATATGCCCTAGAGGCAATAATAAATTAGTTATTATTATATCATCTTTCATTGTTCATGATAATCGTTTATTATCCATGCTAGAATTGTATTGATAGGAAACTCAGATACATGTGTGGATACATAGACAACAACATGTCCCTAGTAAGCCTCTAGTTGACTAGCTCGTTGAGCAATAGATGGTTACGGTTTCCTAACCATGGACATGGGATGTCGTTGATAACGGGATCACATCATTAGGAGAATGATGTGATGGACAAGACCCAATCCTAAGCCTAGAACAAAGATCGTGTAGTTCGTATGCTAAAGCTTTTCTAATGTCAAGTATCATTTCCTTAGACCATCAGCTTGTGCAACTCCCGGATACCGTAGGAGTGCTTTGGGTGTACCAAACGTCACAACGTAACTGGGTGGCTATAAAGGTACACTATGGGTATCTCCGAAAGTGTTTGTTGGGTTGGGACGAATCGAGACTAGGATTTGTCACTCCGTGTAAATGGAGAGGTATCTCTGGGCCCACTCGGTAGGACATCATCATAATGTGCACAATGTGACCAAGGAGTTGATCACGGGATGATGTGTTACAGAACAAGTAAAGAGACTTGCCGGTAACGAGATTGAACAAGGTATCGGGATACCGACGATCGAATCTCGGGCAAGTATCGTACCGATAGACAAAGGGAATTATATACGGGATTGATTGAATCCTTGACATCATGGTTCATCCGATGAGATCATCGTAGAGCATGTGGGAGCCAACATGGGTATCCAGATCCTGCTGTTGGTTATTGACCGGAGAGTTGTCTCGGCCATGTCTGCATGACTCCCGAACCCGTAGGGTCTACACACTTAAGCTTCGATGACGCTAGGGTTATAGGGAAAGTATGTACGGGGTTACCGAATGTTGTTCGGAGTCCCGGATGAGATCCCGGACATCACGAGGAGTTACGGAATGGT
>NW_021187620.1:0-1160 GCF_002162155.2 Triticum dicoccoides
CAGTGCCACCCTGTTTTAGCATAACGCGAGTCGAGGCGGACGTCATCGCGGTAGCGACGACAGACGCTGAGACGAGCACGTGACACCATTGCCAACCTGTCTTAGCATAACGCGAGTCGAGGCGGACGTCGTCGCGGTAGCGATGACGGACGACGAGACGAGCACGGGACACCAGTGTCACCCTGTCTTAGTGTAACGCGAGTCGAGGCGGACGTCCTCACGGTAGCGACGACGAACGCCGAGACGAGCACGTGACACCAGTGCCATCCTGTCTTAGCGTAACGCGAGTCGAGGCGGACGTCGTCGCGGTAGCGACGACGGACACCGAGACAAGCACGTGACACCACTGCCTCCCTGTCTTAGCGTAACGCAAGTCGACGAGCACGTGACACCAGTGTCACCCTGTCTTAGCGTAACGCGAGTCGAGGCGGACGTCGTTGCGGTAGCGACGACGGACGGCGAGACGAGCACGTGATAGCACTGCCTCCCTTTTTTGGCGTAACGCGAGTCGAGGCGGACGTCGTCATGGTAGCGACGACGGACGCCGAGAGGAGCACGTGACACCAGTGCCACCCTATCTTAGCGTAACGTGAGTTGAGGCGGACGTCGTCGCGGTAGCGACGACAGACGCCGAGACGAGCACGTGACAGTACTGCAACCCTGTCTTAGCGTAAGCGAGTCGAGGCGGACGTCGTCGCGGTAGCGGCGACGGACGCCGAGACGAGCACGTGACACCAGTGCCTCCCTGTCTTAGCGTAACGCGAGTCAAGGCAGACGTCGTTGCAGTAACGACGACGGACGCCGAGAGGAGCACGTGACACCAGTGCCACCCTGTCTTAGTGTAACGCGAGTTGAGGCGGACGTCATCGCGGTAACGACAACGGACGCCGAGACAAGCACGTGACACCAGTGCCAACCTGTCTTAGCGTAACGCGAGTCGAGGCGGACGTCGTCGCGGTAGCGATGACGGACCACGAGACGAGCACGGGACACCAGTGTCACCCTGTCTTAGCGTAATGCGAGTCGAGGCGGACGTCGTCGCGGTAGCGACGACGAACGCCGAGACGAGCACGTTACACCAGTGCCATCCTGTCTTAGCATAACGCGAGTCGAGGCGGACGTCGTCGCGGTAGCGACGACGGACACCGAGACGAGCACAT
>NW_021187621.1:0-1418 GCF_002162155.2 Triticum dicoccoides
GATCACTCCTCGTCTGCAGCGGTATTTCGCGGACCCTAAGGTAGCAAAGCTCCTGCGTTGGCACGCGGATAGGGAGGAGAAGAAGCGAGAAGATGACGCAAATGATCCGGAGATAGATAAAAAAGACAAGATGCTGAGTCACCCTAAGGATGCGAGCCAGTGGCAAGCGTTGAACTTCGAATACCCAGAATTTGGGAACGATCCAAGGAACATCGTGCTGGGCGCGAGCACCGATGGAGTCAATCCGTTTGGCAGCCAGAGAAGCACACATAGCACCTGGCCTGTGTTTGTGTGGATGTACAACCTTCCCCCCTGGTTGTGCATGAAGAGGAAGTACATTCACATGAGTATGCTAATTGAAGGGCCGAAACAACCAGGGAACGACATCAATCTGTATCTGGGGCTGCTGAAAGAGGAGCTTGACACGCTGTGGAAAACGCCAGCCAATACGTGGGACACCGCAGAGAAAGAATATTTCCCTATGAGAGCTGCACTGCTCACGACGGTGCACGACTATCTCGGTTACGGATATCTCGCGGGGCAGGTAGTCCACGGATTTTCTGGATGCGTAAGGTGCATGGATGACACAACATATCGCCAGCTAGATAGAGATCCCGGGTCTTCGAAAACCGTGTTCATGGGACATCGAAGGTGGCTTCGCGACGATGACCCGTGGAGGAAACGCAAGGATCTGTTCGATGGTGAAATCGAACCCCGAAAACGCCCGTGTACGAGGAGCGGCGAAGAAATAGACAAGCTGTTGAAAAATTGGAAAGACTGCCCACTGCCGGGAAAGAAGCGAAAGGCGCCAGAGCCGCTGCTGAAGGTATGGAAAACGAGGTCTGTTTTCTGGGACTTGCCGTACTGGAAGATCCACCGTGTGCCTCACAGCCTTGATGTCATGCATATCACGAAGAACGTGTGCAAGAGTCTGCTTGTTACCCTGCTCAACATGCCAGAGAGGACCAAAGATGGGCCGAAAGCAAGGGCAGAATTGAAATCAATGGGCATCAGGCAGGAGCTTCACGCTAATGATGATGATGATGATGATGATGAGGCGAAGCAGGACACGGAAAGTCGTCGCAAAGGCAAAAAGGCCAAGAAGACCGGAAATGACTACCCTCCCGCGTGCTTCACTCTAAGTCAGGAGGAGATCGAGCAGTTTTTCACCTGCCTCCTAGGAGTAAAACTTCCTTACGGTTACGCGGGGAAGATAATCAGATACCTAGACCCAGCGAAGCAGAAGTTCAGCGGGATGAAGTCTCACGACTGTCACGTGCTGATGACGCAGATACTTCCAGTTGCAATCCGTGGGATCATGGACGCGCACGTCCGTGAAACGCTATTTGGCCTATGCAACTTTTTCGACGTCATCTCTCGGAAGTCGATTGGCGTGAGGCAACTCAGAAGGCTACAGG
>NW_021187622.1:0-1432 GCF_002162155.2 Triticum dicoccoides
AAAGGACACCGATACACAACCATCACCAAACAATGTGCAACAATATGATGCATGCATGAAACATGGCAATATGAGTGTGTTGGGCTAATGCAGCTAAAACCAGAAGGGTTTGAACCAATTTGAATCAAAGATTCAAATTTCAAACTCAAACATGGCCTTTTAAAGTGCTTTTCCTTGTTCTGCTTTAAACATCAATTTAACTTGTTTGATCATGCATGAAAATAGTACAGATGGATAGATTGGATTTTTCTGATCATTTTTCATATATAATTTGTCTAATTTGGAGTTACAGAATAAAAGTTATGAATTTTTGAAGTTTAAATAATATTCTGGAATTTCCTGATTTAAATTAAATCCAGAAATATATATATTGCGCCAGCATGACGTCAGTGGTCAACTGCGGCTGGCTGGGGTCAAACCTGACGTGTGGGGTCCACACGTCAGTGACAGGGGGGGTTTAACAGGGTTAATTTAATCCTAATTAGGAATTAGTGGCGCTGGGGCCCACTGGTCAGTGTCAGGGGGTTAACTAACAGTGATTAGCACTAATCTGACCACCTGGCCGACGGGGCCCACGCGTCAGTGACTCTGGGGGGGTCAAACCCCAGGTCAAACAGGTCAAACCCACCGGCGACATGACGCCGACGAGGCCCGAGACGGCGGCGCGATACGGAAACGCGCTACAGGGCACGGGCGAGGCCGTGCTTGGGCTCGTTGGAGAGCCCTTGCTCCCGCGCGTCGAACGGTGGTGGTGGCCGTGCCTGTGGTGGCTGGTACCGACGACGGCGAGCTCGTGAGCGGCGGCCGGAGTTCGGGTGCGGTCGGGATCGGTGCTGCTGCTCGCAAGCGAGGGAGCTGAGGCGCTGGAGGGGCTCTACGGGTCCTTATGGACTTGTTGGACTCGCCGGGGTGACCAAATGGTCACCGGAGCTGCGTCGACGGCGAGCTCGGCGACGGCGGAGGTTCGGCCGTGGTGGGAAACGGGGTTACGGTGCGGGAACGAGGGGGAAAAGAGGGGGAAACGGTGGCGGAGCTCACCGCGGTTGCAGTGGGCGTCGAAGCGGGCTCGGGGACGCGCTGGAGACGGCGAATCGATGGCGATGGTGGTCGGAGCCCGAGGAGGAAGACGATGGCGTGGAGGCGATGCAGAGCTTCCCGAGGGGCTTGGCTTGGTGGGGAGGAAGAGGGGGTCGCGGCGGAGCTCCTGAGCTCAGCGGAGGGGCGAGGGGTGGCCGGTGACGGCTGCTATGGCGAACGGCGGCGATGGTGGTGTTCGGCCGTGAGAGAGAGAGCGAGGGAGAGGAGGGGAAGAACCGAGGGAGAGTGAGAGAGAACGGGGGAGGGCGTGGCGTCGTTCCAGGCCATCCAGACGAGGAGGGGAGGAGCAGGCAGGCAGGCGAGCAGGTGGCGTGGCGCGGTGGCGCGCGCGCGC
>NW_021187623.1:0-1157 GCF_002162155.2 Triticum dicoccoides
TTTGGGTTTGTACAAAGTTTATGAGAAACTTGTATTTCCAAAGAAGTGAGTGGGAGCACTATAGAATTTCTGATGAGTATATGTTGTTGACATATTGTTGATCAGAAATGACGTAGAATTTCTGGAAAGCATATAGGGTTATTTTGAAAGTGTTTTTCAATGGAAAGCCTGGATTAAGCTACTTGAACATTGAGCATCAAGATCTATAAGGATAAATCAAAATGCTTAATAATACTTTCAAATGAGCACATACCTTGACATGATCTTGAAGGTGTTCAAGATGGACCAGTCAAAGAAGGAGTTCTTGCCTGAGTTGTAAGGTACGAAGTTAAGACTTAAAGCTCGACCACGGCAGAATAGAGAGAAAGGACGAAGGTCGTCCCCTATGCTTAAGACGTAGGCTCTTCAATATGCTATGTTGTGTACCGCACCTGAAGTGTGCCTTGCCATGAGTCAGTCAAGGGGTACAAGAGTGATCCAAGAATGGCTCACAGGACAGCGGTCAAAGTTATCCTTAGTAACTAGTGGACTAAGGAATTTTCTCGATTATGGAGGTGGTAAAAGAGTTCGTCGTAAAGGTTACGACGATGCAAGATTGACACCTATCCGGATAGCTCTGAGTAGAGAGACCGGATACATATAATGGAGCAATAATTTAGAATAGCTCCAAGTAGAACAGTTGTTTGGAATAGCTCCAAAGAGAGCGTGGTAGCTGCATCTAGGAGATGACATAGAGATTTGTAAAGCACACACGGATCTGAAAGGTTCAGACCCGTTGACTAAAACCTCTCTCACAAGCAACATGATCAAACATAAAACTCATTGAGTGTTAATCACATAGTGATGTGAACTAGACTACTGACTCTAGTAAACTCTTGGGTATTAGTCACATGGCGATGTGACCTGTGAGTGTTAATCACATGGCAATGTGAACTAGATTATTGACTCTAGTGCAAGTGGGAGACTGTTGGAAATATGCCCTAGAGGCAATAATAAAAGTATTATTATTATATTTCCTTGTTCATGATAATTGTCTTTTATTCATGCTATAACTGTATTATCCGGAAATCGTAATACACGTGTGAATACATAGACCACAATATGTCCCTAGTGAGCCTCTAGTTGACTAGCTCGTTGTGATCAACAGATAGTCATGG
>NW_021187624.1:0-1284 GCF_002162155.2 Triticum dicoccoides
GGGTAACATGTCGGATGCGATCATACCAGCACTAAAGCACCGGATCCCATCAGAACTCCGAAGTTAAGCGTGCTTGGGCGAGAGTAGTACTAGGATGGGTGACCTCCTGGGAAGTCCTCGTGTTGCATTCCCTTTTTAATTTTTTTCGCGCCGCTTGCAAAACAAAACGCACGTGTAAGTAATATATTTACCGTGTTTTATTATTTTGCACGAGTGCGGTAAGTCATAGCTGGGTGCTCACGATTCACGGGTCCAGCGTCGGCGTTGTGGCGCGGCAAGCGTGCACTGGTGCGGTTGAGAGGAAGGGGTGGAAACCGCGTTAAACTCGTCTCCGTAGTTGAGAGGGAGCGGCCAAAGCAATGTACAATCGTCTTTGTAGTGGAGCTGGGAGGGGCAAGGATAAGGGACGAAGACCGGGGTAACATGTCGGATGTGATCATACCAGCACTAAAGCACCGGATCCCATCAGAACTTCGAAGTTAAGCGTGCTTGGGCGAGAGTAGTACTAGGATGGGTGACCTCTTGGGAAGTCCTCGTGTTGCATTCCCTTTTTAATTTTTTTCGCGCCGCTTGCAAAACAAAACGCACGTGTAAGTAATATATTTACCGTGTTTTATTATTTTGCACGAGTGCGGTAAGTCATAGCTGGGTGCTCACGATTCACGGGTCCAGCGTCGGCGTTGTGGCGCGGCAAGCGTGCACTGGCGCGGTTGAGAAGGAGGGGTGGAAACCGCGTTAAACTCGTCTCCGTAGTTGAGAGGGAGCGGCCAAAGCAATGTACAATCGTCTTTGTAGTGGAGCTGGGAGGGGCAAGGATAAGGGACGAAGACCGGGGTAACATGTGGGATGCGATCATACCAGCACTAAAGCACCGGATCCCATCAGAACTTCGAAGTTAAGCGTGCTTGGGCGAGAGTAGTACTAGGATGGGTGACCTCCTGGGAAGTCCTCGTGTTGCATTCCCTTTTTAATTTTTTTCGCGCCGCTTGCAAAACAAAACGCACGTGTAAGTAATATATTTACCGTGTTTTATTATTTTGCACGAGTGCGGTAAGTCATAGCTGGGTGCTCACGATTCACGGGTCCAGCGTCGGCGTTGTGGCGCGGCAAGCGTGCACTGGCGCGGTTGAGAGGGAGGGGTGGAAACCGCGTTAAACTCGTCTCCGTAGTTGAGAGGGAGCGGCCAAAGCAATGTACAATCGTCTTTGTAGTGGAGCTGGGAGGGGCAAGGATAAGGGACGAAGACCGGGGTAACATGTCGGATGCGATCATACCAGCACTAAA
>NW_021187625.1:0-1360 GCF_002162155.2 Triticum dicoccoides
AGGTGCGCTCTTGGCAGATAATGGTGGTTGTGCCTGTTTTCTTGTATCACGGCTGGAGGTGGCACCGGATGGAGGTGCTGGTGCAGTTGAAGTAGAAGATGCACGTGGTGTCCATGATGAAGGTCGGCCTGCAAAAAAGTTAGTTCGCCCCAATGCTTGTCGATCCTGCACTTCACGTTCAGCTTTACAAGCAAGATGGAATAAACGAGTGATATTAGTATACTCCTTATAGTCTAGAATGGTCTGAATCTCTCTATTTAATCCACCCAGAAAACGTGCAAGCATAGCTTCATTCTCCTCAACAATACCACATCTAATCATGCCAGTTTGTAATTCCTGATAATATTCTTCTACAGAATTTTTCCCTTGTCTTAAACGCTGTAATTTTTGAAGCAATTCACGTTGATAATATGGTGGAACCCAACGAGTACGCATAGCAGTTTTTAAAGCAGCCCAAGTAGTTGGAATAGGATATAATCTACAATGTTTAGACCACCATACACATGCAAAACTAGTGAAAGCACAAACAGCAGCAGCAACTCGTCTCTCCTCAGGATATTGTAAACATGTAAATCGTTGTTCAGTTTCTAACTCCCAAGTAAGATATATATCAGGAACATATCTACCCTCGAATGGTGGAATATTCAATTTCAGTTTAGGAATATGGACATCATCTCGTACCTGAGGTGGTGGTGCAGGCCTACCATTACGAATATATACCTGAGGTCGACCTGCTGGTGGTGGTGCAGGTGGCTGCACGTAGTGCTGATTTTGATCAACCTCATCCTCATAATCTCCCACATAATCATCCTCCTCCGCATCAGCAGCAGGAGCCACAGAAGTATCAACAGCAGCACCAACAGTTTGGCCAAACACAAGAGGAACACGACTCGGTCGGCGAAGGTCTGTTTCGCGATGTGGAGGTAGTCATTGTTGTTGTTGTTGGAGAGGTGCGTTAGGTGCAGCGGGTGGTGGTGGTGGAAGACGTGCGAGCAATTCATTAAACTTGTTATCGAGCTTTGTTTTGAACGTCTTCTCAAGGCCAGTGATCTTCTCCATGGCCTCTTCAAAATTGTTCAGCACATCTTGCACCTGTTCAGTCATCATTTGCTGAAACTTATCATGAAGCTCCTTGTTCGATAAATTCTCCCAGTCAATCTCGTCGGCTTGTGATCCTGGCATGGTTAGCAGCAATAGAAACACACAAGAATATGATCCTACAGACTACTAACAAGTGGTGGTGGTGGGTGTCACAAATCCGTCAAGCAAAACTCAAATTCTTACCAGTTCTTACCCAGCAACAGGCGGTGATCGGCAACCGTTGTAGTCAAAACTCTCAAAGCTTGGATAGAGCGATTAC
>NW_021187626.1:0-1116 GCF_002162155.2 Triticum dicoccoides
ATAGGATACCCTAAGGAAACTATAGGGTATACCTTCTACTTAAGATCCGAAGGCAAGATCTTTGTTGCCAAGAACGGATGCTTTCTGGAAAAAGAGTTTCTCTCGAAAGAAGTAAGTGGGAGGAAAGTAGAACTCGATGAAGTACTACCTCTTGAGCGGGATAGTGACGCAGCACAGGAAACCGTTCCTGTGATGCCCACACCAACTGAAGAGGAAAACCATGATAATGATCAAAGTACTTCGGATCAAGTTACTGCTGAACTTCGTAGGTCCACAAGGACACGTTCCGCACCAGAATGGTACGGCAACCCTGTCCTGGAAATCATGTTGTTAGACAACAATGAACCTTCGAACTATGAAGAAGCAATGACGGGCCCGGATTCCAACAAATGGCTTGAAGCCATGAAATCCGAGATAGAATCCATGTATGAAAACAAAGTATGGACTTTGACAGACTTGCCCGATGATTGGCGAGCGATAGAAAACAAATGGATCTTTAAGAAGAAGACGGACGCGGATGGTAATGTTACCATCTATAAAGCTCGACTTGTCGCTAAGGGTTATCGACAGGTTCAAGGGATTGACTACAACGAGACATTCTCTCCCGTAGCGAAGCTAAAGTCCGTCCGAATCATGTTAGCAATTGCCGCATACTATGATTATGAGATATGGCAGATGGACGTCAAAACAACATTCCTTAACGGGCATCTTAAGGAAGAACTGTATATGATGCAGCCGGAAGGTTTTGTCGATCCTCAGAACGCTAACAAAGTATGCAAGCTCCAGCGATCCATTTATGGACTGGTGCAAGCATCTCGGAGTTGGAACATTCGCTTTGATGAGATGATCAAAGCGTTTGGATTTATGCAGACTTATGGAGAAGCCTGCGTTTACAAGAAAGTGAGTGGGAGCTCTGTAGCATTTCTCATATTATATGTAGATGACATACTCCTGATGGGAAATAATATAGAATTTCTGGACAGCATTAAGGCCTACTTGAATAAGTGTTTTTCAATGAAGGACCTTGGAGAAGCTGCTTATATATTAGGCATCAAGATCTATAGAGATAGATCGAGACGCCTCATAGGTCTTTCACAAAGTACATACCTTGATAAG
>NW_021187627.1:0-1745 GCF_002162155.2 Triticum dicoccoides
TGAAGGCTATGTTGATTTGATTCAACTACATGCGTGAACATGTGCCAGGTCGAGTCACTTAATTCATTTAAAGGAGGATACCATCCTATCATACCACATCATAATCATTCTAATAGCATGTTGGCACGCAAGGTAAACCATTATAACTCATAGCTAATTAAGCATGGCACAAGCAACTATAATCTCTAAATGTCATTGCAAATATGTTTACTTCATAATAGCTGACTCGGGAACGATGAACTCATCATATTTACAAAAACAAGAGAGGTCGAGTTCATACCAGCTTTTCTCATCCCAATAAGTCCATCACATATCATCATTATTGCCTTTCACTTGCACGACCGAATGATGTGTATAATAATAAGAGTGCATGTGCATTGGACTAAGATGGAATCTGCAAGCATTCAACTCAAGAGAGAAGACAAGGTAATATGGGCTCTAAGTTAAATAAACAATCATGCATATAAGAGCCCCTAAGCATTTTCAATATGGTCTTCTCAACCCCTAAAGGAAAGAAAATAAAATAAAATTATTTACACGGGAAAGCTCCCAACAAGTAAGAAGAAGAACTAGAAATCTTTTTGGGTTTTCATTTTAATTTCTACTACAAGCATGGAAATTAAACTAACTATTTTTTTTGGTTTTTCTTAAGGTTTATCAAACACACAAGAAGAAAACTAGAAAAAGAAATTTAAACTAACATGGATAATACAATGAAAGAGTATGAGCATCGACGACTAGTGTGTGAACATGAATGTAAAGTCGGTGAGAAATACGTACTGCCCCAAGCTTAGGCTTTTGGCCTAAGTTCGTCTAGTACCAAGGACCGCCGCTACTCTCCCCAGTGTAATGGGAGGTGTAATCAGGATACCACTGGCTGGTCATCTCCGGATCCCACTGGACGGATGATGCACGATAAGGGTCCAGTTCAGGTTCCGGCTCAGGTTCAGGTTCTGGAGTAAAAGCTTGAGTTCGACGGTTGTTCACTGCTTCCGGCATGACAAGAAAATTTTCTGCAAGCAAATCAAACAACAAAGGTGCAGGCAAGATAATAACCTCAAAGTGTTTCTTGTTGAATCTAAGTTTATACAAAAGCATCTTTTCTTCGTTGTCAACAATAAACTTGTGTGCTACCATGCTCTTGTAATCTAGAATATGAGGAGGCAATTTTATCTCCTCCTTCTCAAGGTGCCTAATGGGTATCTGAAAATGTTTAGCAAGACGTGCAGCATAGATACCTCCAAATATGGGGCCTTTTGTATGATTCAGGGCTAGCCGTTTAGCAATGACGGCAGCCATACTAAAAGTATTGTCTCCAAGCAAAGCATGTTGAAGAATGATAATATTAGGACTCTCAAGTTTCCACTATTTCCATGACCAATCAAGCATCTAGTAGCAAATATGGCAAAGTAGCGTAAAACAGGAAAGTGTATGCTAGAGAATTTCGCCTCGGAACCCTTCTTTGGCTCCTCTACAGCTATAGTTTTAACAAAGCCATCCACATCTTCACGATGGGGTTCCTCTAATTCTCCCTCATAAGGTATCCTACATACCGCGCAAAAATGACGTAAAGACATTTCTTTGAACTCATCATATAAATGAAATGATAGTGCAGGCGGTGACTTCTTAGGATAATAATAAAAGTTTTGCACGAAAGTATTAGTGAGTAAGAGATACTGATCGATTTGGTCGTTGATGAAACCGATGAGGCCTGCAGTCTCGATTAAAGCATAAAAGTCTTCATG
>NW_021187628.1:0-1746 GCF_002162155.2 Triticum dicoccoides
TGAAGGCTATGTTGATTTGATTCAACTACATGCGTGAACATGTGCCAGGTCGAGTCACTTAATTCATTTAAAGGAGGATACCATCCTATCATACCACATCATAATCATTCTAATAGCATGTTGGCACGCAAGGTAAACCATTATAACTCATAGCTAATTAAGCATGGCACAAGCAACTATAATCTCTAAATGTCATTGCAAATATGTTTACTTCATAATAGCTGACTCGGGAACGATGAACTCATCATATTTACAAAAACAAGAGAGGTCGAGTTCATACCAGCTTTTCTCATCCCAATAAGTCCATCACATATCATCATTATTGCCTTTCACTTGCACGACCGAATGATGTGTATAATAATAAGAGTGCATGTGCATTGGACTAAGATGGAATCTGCAAGCATTCAACTCAAGAGAGAAGACAAGGTAATATGGGCTCTAAGTTAAATAAACAATCATGCATATAAGAGCCCCTAAGCATTTTCAATATGGTCTTCTCAACCCCTAAAGGAAAGAAAATAAAATAAAATTATTTACACGGGAAAGCTCCCAACAAGTAAGAAGAAGAACTAGAAATCTTTTTGGGTTTTCATTTTAATTTCTACTACAAGCATGGAAATTAAACTAACTATTTTTTTTGGTTTTTCTTAAGGTTTATCAAACACACAAGAAGAAAACTAGAAAAAGAAATTTAAACTAACATGGATAATACAATGAAAGAGTATGAGCATCGACGACTAGTGTGTGAACATGAATGTAAAGTCGGTGAGAAATACGTACTGCCCCAAGCTTAGGCTTTTGGCCTAAGTTCGTCTAGTACCAAGGACCGCCGCTACTCTCCCCAGTGTAATGGGAGGTGTAATCAGGATACCACTGGCTGGTCATCTCCGGATCCCACTGGACGGATGATGCACGATAAGGGTCCAGTTCAGGTTCCGGCTCAGGTTCAGGTTCTGGAGTAAAAGCTTGAGTTCGACGGTTGTTCACTGCTTCCGGCATGACAAGAAAATTTTCTGCAAGCAAATCAAACAACAAAGGTGCAGGCAAGATAATAACCTCAAAGTGTTTCTTGTTGAATCTAAGTTTATACAAAAGCATCTTTTCTTCGTTGTCAACAATAAACTTGTGTGCTACCATGCTCTTGTAATCTAGAATATGAGGAGGCAATTTTATCTCCTCCTTCTCAAGGTGCCTAATGGGTATCTGAAAATGTTTAGCAAGACGTGCAGCATAGATACCTCCAAATATGGGGCCTTTTGTATGATTCAGGGCTAGCCGTTTAGCAATGACGACAGCCATACTAAAAGTATTGTCTCCAAGCAAAGCATGTTGAAGAATGATAATATCAGGAACTCTCAAGTTTCCACTATTTCCATGACCAATCAAGCATCTAGTAGCAAATATGGCAAAGTAGCGTAAAACAGGAAAGTGTATGCTAGAGAATTTCGCCTCGGAACCCTTCTTTGGCTCCTCTACAGCTATAGTTTTAACAAAGCCATCCACATCTTCACGATGGGGTTCCTCTAATTCTCCCTCATAAGGTATCCTACATACCGCGCAAAAATGACGTAAAGACATTTCTTTGAACTCATCATATAAATGAAATGATAGTGCAGGCGGTGACTTCTTAGGATAATAATAAAAGTTTTGCACGAAAGTATTAGTGAGTAAGAGATACTGATCGATTTGGTCGTTGATGAAACCGATGAGGCCTGCAGTCTCGATTAAAGCATAAAAGTCTTCATG
>NW_021187629.1:0-1012 GCF_002162155.2 Triticum dicoccoides
AAATTAACCTTCTCCGAAGATGGAAGAGGCAACAAATCAATAGGTGCACGAGGTAGGAAACCATACACAACTTCAAAAGGGCACATCTTAGTAGTAGAATGCAATGAACGATTATAAGCAAATTCAATATGAGGCAAGCATTCCTCCCACATTTTCTTATTACTCTTCAAAACAGCCCTAAGCATAGTAGACAACGTTCTATTGACTACTTCAGTTTGTCCATCAGTTTGGGGGTGACAAGTAGTACTAAAAAGCAGTTTAGTCCCCAACTTAGCCCATAAACATCTCCAAAAGTGGCTAAGAAATTTAGTATCACGATCTGAAACAATAGTATTTGGCACACCATGCAAGCGAATAATTTCACGAAAGAACAAATCAGCAACATTAACAGCATCATCGCTTTTATGACATGGTATAAAGTGTGCCATTTTCGAGAATCTATCCACGACAACAAATATGCTATCCCTCCCCTTCGTTGTTCGAGGTAAACCTAAAACAAAGTCCATAGATATATCCTCCCAAGGAACACTAGGTACAGGCAAAGGCATATATAAACCATGAGGATTGAGTCGTGACTTAGCTTTTTGACATGTAGTGCATCGAGCAATAAAACGCTCAACATCCCGTCTCATCTTTGGCCAAAAGAAATGTGTAGCAAGTACGTCCTCCGTCTTCTTCACGCCAAAGTGTCCCATTAATCCTCCTCCATGCGCCTCCTGCAACAACAAAAGACGAACGGAGCTAGCTGGAATGCATAGCTTGTTAGCACGAAACACAAATCAATCGTTAACGACAAACTTGTTCCACATTCTTCCTTCTTTACAATTCTGCATTACATCTTTAAAATCAGCATCATGCACATATTGATCTTTGATGGTCTCCAAACCAAATATTTTGAAGTCAAGTTGTGAAAGCATAGTATAGCGACGAGACAATGCATCAGCAATAACATTTTCTTTTCCCTTCTTGTGTTTAATGACATAAGGGAAAGTCTCAATGAATTCAACCCATT
>NW_021187630.1:0-1035 GCF_002162155.2 Triticum dicoccoides
CTGATAATATTCTTCTACAGAATTTTTCCCTTGTCTTAAACGCTGCAATTTTTGAAGCAATTCACGTTGATAATATGGTGGAACCCAACGCGTACGCATAGCAGTTTTCAAAGCAGCCCAAGTAGTTGGAATAGGATATAATCTACAATGTTCAGACCACCATACACATGCAAAACTAGTGAAAGCACAAACGGCAGCAGCAACTCGTCTCTCCTCAGGATATTGTAAACATGTAAATCGTTGTTCAGTTTCTAACTCCCAAGTAAGATATATATCAGGAACATATCTACCCTCAAATGGTGGAATATTCAATTTCAGTTTAGGAATATGGACATCATCTCGTACCTGAGGTGGTGGTGCAGGCCTACCATTACGAATATATACCTGAGGTCGACCTGCTGGTGGTGGTACAGGTGGCTGCACGTAGTGTTGATTTTGATCAACCTCATCCTCATAATCTCCCACATAATCATCCTCCTCCGTATCAGCAGTAGGAGCCATAGAAGTATCAACAGCAGCACCAACAGTTTGGCCAAACGCAAGAGGAACACGGCTTGCTCGGCGGAGGTCTGCTTCGCGACGTGGAGGTAGTCGTTGTTGTTGTTGTTGGAGAGGTGCGTTAGGTGCAGCGGGTGGTGGTGGTGGAAGACGCGCGAGCAATTCATTAAACTTGTTATCGAGCTTTGTTTCGAACGTCTTCTCAAGGCCAGTGATCTTCTCCATGGCCTCTTCAAAATTGTTCAGCACATCTTGCACCTGTTCAGTCATCATTTGCTGAAACTTATCATGAAGCTCCTTGTTCGATAAATTCTCCCAGTCAATCTCGTCGGCTTGTGATCCTGGCATGGTTAGCAGCAATAGAAACACACAAGAATATGATCCTACAGACTACGAACAAGTGGTGGTGGTGGGTGTCACAAATCCGTCAAGAAAATCTCAAATTCTTACCAGTTCTTACCCAGCAGCAGGCGGTGATCGGCAACCGTTGTAGTCAAAAACTCTCAAAGCTTGGATAGAGCGATTACCAGGGAGAGT
>NW_021187631.1:0-8833 GCF_002162155.2 Triticum dicoccoides
TCCCACTCGGGGGCTTAGCTGCAAAATCTAATTTCACTTAAGTTAGAAACTACTAGCTCCGAGTGGAGAGCAATCCTCCCACTTGGGGGCTTAGCTACGAAATCTGTTTTCGCCTAAGTTAAAAACTACCCCAAGTGGAGAGCAATCCTCCCACTCGGGGGCTTAGCTGTGAAACCCGTTTTCGCCTAAGTTAAAAACTACTCCGAGTGGAGAGCAATCCTCGCACTCGAGGGCTTAGCTGCAAAACCCGTTTTCGCCTAAGTTAAAAACTACTCCGAGTGGAGAGCAATCCTCGCACTCAAGGGCTTAGCTGCAAAACCCGTTTTCACCTAAGTTAAAAACTACTCCGAGTGGAGAGCAATCCTCCCACTCGGGGGCTTAGCTACGAAATCCGTTTTCCCCTAAGTTAAAAACTACTCCGAGTGGAGAGCAATCCTCCCACTAGGGGACTTAGCCGCGAATCAGCTTCGCCTAAGTTAAAACTTACTCCGAGTGGAGAGCAATCCTCCCACTTGGGGGCTTAGCCACGAATCTGCTTTGCGTAAGTTAAAAATTGCTCCGAGTGCAGAGCAATCCTCCCACTCGGAAGCTTAGCTGCGAAACAGTTTCACCTAAGTTAAAAAGCATTCTGCAAATCAAAAGGCAACAGTTGGATAAAACCATTAAGTTCAAATAGGGCCATCGAGTACGGAACCACAAAAGCAAGAGTATTCAGACGTCAAGCCCGAAGAACTTTTAACGATTTCAAAATCACTCGGCATTTCGAGGCAAATAGATTAAGTGTTTTTGAGTCAGTCGGCTGGAGGAGGACTCGCTGGCTCAACAAAGGCGTCCAAGTCAATGCCATCAGCAATGCGAGTGGCCGCTTCGATGAAAGTCTCCAGGAAGGACTGGAATTGAAGCTTATTTGTGTTCGCCACTTAGAGAGCCTTCAGTTTCTCTTCTTTGACGTCCTTGCAATGGACTCTTACCAGCAAGAGGGCCACGTTAGCTCCACAGCGAGAGGATGACTTCTTCCATGCTTTATCATTCAGGCGCGTCATCAGAGACTCGAGGTCGTTTTGAAGAGTGTCCACTGGCCACAACTCCAGGTCAATCTTGGAAAGCACCACCTTCAGGCGATCAGTGTAATCCAGGACGATGTTGAGCCGAGCTTCGAGACGTAGTATGTTCATAGCAACCTCATCCCCGACGAGTGACTTTGTGGGATCCAAACCTGTTTCAATTTGCTCGGTCTCCCGTTCAAAATTCTTGCAGAATTCTGCGCAGGAGAGAAAAAGTATGAGTTTGCAGCAACAACATTGTTTGGGTCGGCAAAGTGATAAAATTCAGTCGACTGAGGAAGGTTACCTTCAAGCATGATGTACAACTTCTTCGCAAGATTGCCCAAGTAAACCTCTAGGTCATTTCTCTTCTAAGTAAGTTGGTCCACCTGGTCCAACAAGGCGGCCTTCTCATCCTTCAGTTGTCCAGCTTCTTTTTTCACCTCCTCAACGGCAGTCTTCAGACCCTCATTCTCCTTCTCCAACTTTTCGACTAAAGCAAGCTTCTCATCTGCAAGCGCAGTTTTCTCCTTCGCCACCTTCTATGCCCCTGCAAGATCAGCATCTTTCTTCTCCAGCGCCTGCTTCATGGTGTCTAAAGAAATAACATTTTTTAGTCGTGCTTGGAGTTGACGGTTTTCACTACGCACATCTGCTTGAGTGGAGTCACTCGGTTCAAAGGATGAAAGGAGAACAAATCACAAAGTTTACAAGCAGCATAATATTACCTCCCATAGTCTTCACCTCAGCTTGCGTGTCCTTCAGACTCTTCTGGGAATGCTCCAGGTCGAGATAGAGTTGGATATTCTCCTTCTCCAAAGTAGCATACTGGTTTCCAAGTTCGCAAGATATCTGAAATCAAAGAAAAGAGAATTCAGTCGACATCGTCAAATTCAGATCATTCTTATGAAAAAGGAGAGTTCTCAGACCTCTGCGAACTGCCGACAGTTGATAGTGGTCTCGGGGACTACACCCAGTGCGTGCGCTCAGCGTGCTCCCACTAGACCAATTCACCATTTGACACGGTCCGTCCAAACAGAGTGGAAAATCAAAAAAAATCCTTCTCTCTTTGTTCTCAGACCCCCACCGACTGCCCGCAGTCGACAACGGTCTCGGGGACTACACCCAGTGGGTGCACTCAGCATGCCCCCATTGGTTCAGTTATTCACTCGACATAGCCCGACCGCGCCGAGTGGAAGACAGAAAAGTAAACACATTCTACAGACCCTCGCTGAATCACTCATTCGACACGGGTCTTGGGGAATACACCCAGTGGGTGTAGTCGGCGTGCCCCCACTGGAAAGACCGATCCACTCAACAAGGCCTGACCAATTCGAGTAGAAGAGCTACAACAGCTTACGAACACAAAACACCCACTCGGTGTACAGACTCAAGGCACAAACCTATGGTAGATGCACATTAAAGGTTCCAAAACGCTCATCTACGGACATCTTTGAATAATAAAGCAGCAGTGTTCAGATAGCATATCCTAATAGAGCAAGGGTAAAGCAGCAGTGTTCAGATAGAATATCCTAACAGAACAAGGTCCAAGGCAAGGACAAATCAATCGGAAATCAACTTACAATTGCACTTACTCGGACATTGGCTTGCAGCACAGAACTGGCGTCGTATGCAGCTTTGCTCGTCTCATATACCACCTTCAGTCGGTCCATCATCAGGCCGGCCTGGATCATAGCTTCCTTGCCTGCTCCTGTCTGATCTTCTGGGACATTGTGCAGAGTGAATTGAGTCAGTGCTGGGGTCTGTGGTGTGCTAACTGGATTGGGAATTGGAGCAATCGACGCGGCAGGCTGAGCAGTTAACAAGGGGACATCAAAGGTCACACCAGTCCGTGATGGACCACCAAGGTCTTGGGCCGTAGATTTAGTCGGCGGTTGAGATGACCGACTGGAAGGCACCCTCTTGATAGGATTCCGCGAGCTGGTTGTGCTCCTGCTTCTTCCTCGTGGGTTCTTCGGAACCTCCTCCTCATCATCATCCGGAAGCTAGATAACATTCGCTGGTGCTGCGGTCATTTGACAGTCAGAATCCAGTCGACCATCATCACAATTCGCAAGGTGTAAGCATATTCGCAAAATTCGTACCTACTCGAGAAGTGGCCATATCTGTAGTGTCCATGTCGGCCTGCTCGTCATCAACTTCCATGTGGGACGCTCCAGAAGTTGCACCACCGGAAATTTAAGATCTCACTCGGTCAAGAGCAAACGAAAGTCCACAACAGAGTGAAGAAAAGAAAAGAGACACTTACGCTGAAGCAACAAGCACAACAACTTTAATCCTGGGCAGAGCCTTCCGGGGCTTGGGAGGGGAAACTTTGGCTTGTTTGGAGATCTTCTCACTCGGACCAGGAGCGGACGTCCGGGGACGCTTCTAAGTTTTCGTAGTCGGCGTTGCAACTTTACCATGGTCAACTCCAGGGTCCTGTGTTTGCTTGGATCGACACTCTGAGTGGGGTGGTGACTTGACCTCGTCATCATCATCACAGTCATCACTGACGTTGTCGCTACTGTCGTCTGCGTGCTCATAATCTCCGATGCCTTCGCTCTCCCCCTGGTGTGCCTTCCATTTGGTACAGGCGAGTACATGTTCATGAACGCCTGAAAAACACATATCACACAATTCAGTCGGATCACCTCAAAGTGCATACTGAAAAGCAATAAAGGAAAAACACTCGACAAGATGGATCAGACCTCTCCATGAAGATTCCTAGCATGGAATGGGTCGATTCGCTTCGCTCTGGGCGGGTTGTCCTTGTTGGCAGTCATGCTTCAAAGCCATCGGGCCACCATCTCCTCTGTGACCTCCTCCGGGTGGACCAGAGTGGTGTCTTCTGGTCCTGAATATAACCACATGGCATGGTCGTTGGCTTGCAACGGTTCGATCTATTGACTAAGGAATGTCTCCAGCAGATCCAAGCTAGTCACTCCACCTCAGATCATCTCCACCATTGCATCAACTAAGATGGACACTTCGCTTTTTTGTGATCCTCGACAGTCAGCGAGTGAGGAGCATGGAGCCGTTCCAAAGAAAAAGGGGGAAGACCAGTCGACTGACCAGGAGTCGGGATGTCTTTGCAATAGAACCAAGTCGATTGCCACCCTCTAATAGACTCAGGAAAAACTACGGATGGAAAAGAACTTCTACCTCTCATCTGGATCCTGAACCCCCCGCACATCTGGATCACATGCGTCTTATTGTTAGTCAGATTTACTTTCTTTACCGTCTGAGATCGACAAGTGAAGATATGGTTGAACAGACCCTAGTGCGGTCGACATCCCAAGAAATTCTCACACAAAGAAACAAAGGCGGAAAGATAGGCGATGGTGTTGGGAGGGAAGTGATGAATCTGAGCCCCAAAGAAATTCAGAAAACCTCAGAAAAAAGGATGAGGAGGCAAAGAAAGACCTCGGTCGACATGCGTCGTGAGGAGAACACACTTGCCCTCCCAAGGCGCGGGCTCGAACTCCCCCTCTGGAAATCTCCAGGAGCCCTCCATGAGCAGGCCGTCGGCGGTGAGGTTCTCCAGATCCTCCTGGGTGACACTGGAGGGGATCCCATCCCCCTGGATCCATCCAGGCGGAAGATTGGACCGCGACGTCGACCCCTTTGGTGCCTTCTTGCCCTTCACCGTATTCTTTGCGCCCTCTAAAGCCGCAGTCTTGTATTTCACCATTTTCATGGAGCTCAAGAGGAAGAGGATGAGGGGCGAGGTGCTTGGAGGAGGAGAGGCGGAGAAGAAGAGGAGAACGCGAGGAATAGACTGGCACTGTTCAGGGCAGCGGCAACGTCGCCTTAAATGAGGTTTCTGTCGAGTGGCTGACGTGCGGGCCCGAGCGATCTTATCGCATCCCGCAACAGACACTCACCCGATACGTGGCGAAAAAGGCGGCGCGAAGATCAAAGAGCCTGCTCCAACTTGCCACACCTACTGCGCTGCGCTCCGCCCCGCCCGCTTCCCCAAATTTCAAACCCCGTGAAATCAGGACGCGCTAAATCAGTTGATCGCACCGAAGATACTCAAGTCTAATCTGCTTAGAGTTACACATTAAGGTTCACTCGGAAATTTCCAGAACCCAGAATAGATCAAGGCGATTGACGAAGGATTAAATATCAGGCCCGCTGGCATGAAATCCTGAGAAAGTGTCTCCGCGACATTTAGTCGGACCAAAGCAGCTACGACCCTTCTTCACTCGACACTCGATCCATTCGGGAGCTAATGACGAGGACATGTACCTAGGGTAGGGTACTAGGCCTATCCTACATGCCTCACCTAAGGACATAGCCCTAAAGGCCAAATCCTACAAAGTTATTTGGAAGATACCGATTGGAATCCCCAAGAAGTGCCATCCACTCGACAGTGATCCCACTCGGATATCTCAATTCCACTCGACCATGTTATTTCACTCGAAAGACAAAAGACCTAGAGTCACCTCCGATTGGAAACGGTCAGGCATTCACTCTATAGTCATTAAGGTCATTAATGCGGGCGTTACCAGTAATGTTCAGGACTTAACTCTGATTGAACCCCTGTGTAACTGAGGGATCCAAGGGGCTGGCGCACTCTATATAAGCCACCCCTCCCCTCCGGCACAAGGGTTCGCCCCCCCTGTAACTTCAACACATTCCAATCAATAGAGCCTCCCGAGGCACCGAGACGTAGGGTTGTTTCCTTCTTCGGGAGGGGCCTGAACTCATAAACCCGTGTGTTCACAATCTCGCCGTAGCTAGGTCCTGACCTCTACTCCTACGTACCCCCTACTTCTATTGTCAGACTCACTCCCACGACAACGGGCATGTACGAGGGTTCCGGTTCCTCCTCCTCTTGCTCGACCTTATCCATGTAGACGAACATCTCCTCCTCCTCTGCGGCAATGCTGCACCTCCATCTTCTGCCCATGACGATGTCTCGCCTCCGCATCCAACTCCGAGCGGAGGGAATCGAGGGTGGCCTGCTTCTCCACCTGCAGATCTGCGTCCCCGGCGCCCCCACATCCTCCTCCTCCTCCTTCGGATCCACTGCATCCGGAGATAGCTCCGCGGAGATCCGTGCTTCGCGCCTTGCCCGGACCTTCTCAAGGAGCTGCAGCCGGCACTCCGGTGTTAGAAATGGGTGGCCCCTCATCCGGCGGTGTGGGGGCATGGCTACTAGTGGTGGCGGACGGGGAGTGGAAAGTGGCAGCGGCGGACGAGCGGAGGAAAATATGGAAGGGTAGGTTTCAGTGCCGGCGGTCGGCTTAAATAGTCAGGCTAGGCACTACGTGGCCCGCCGGAGCAGTGCCACGTGGCGACATCGGTCCGACGGAGGAGACGAGCTTTGGACTACTTAGTTTTCGAGCGATTCCGCGTGGGACCCCGACCTCGGTCCGACGTAGCAACCGTGCCCGGGCGCTCCCGTATCCACCCCATATTTAGGCTGGATGTGTGGGGCGCCGGTTAGCCCGGGCGTTTGAGGCCCGTTTGATGCGCCCGGCTGGGTCAAAATTTTGTGACCGGTCAGTGATCGGGCGGCCTGTCCGGACATTTCAGGCATGTTTGGAGTGCCCGTGTATAGATGCTCTAACAGCAATGAAAAGCAATAAAGTGGTGCGTGTTTGATGGGCTGATTCGTGTGTATCTTAAGCTCAGCTGCTCGCCCAGTTCATGCAACGAACTAATTCTGCTCCAAAACATTAAAATCCAACGAATTGATTTTGACACAAATGAAGAAAGCCTCGTCTCTGTTGAAAAAAAAACTCTGTCTGCAGCAGAAAATTCCTCGCATTTCGGTAGGCAATCTACTTTTTTCAATGTGTTCTTTGAGGGATATTTTTTGAGGTGTTGTTTCTTTGTGTTCTGGAATTCCCTTGAATTCCAAAATACAGTAAGGGCCTCTTTGATCCAAAGGGTTTTCATAGGAATTTCAAAGGATTATAATTTTTTATTGTCAATCTTCTGATTCATATGACCATCACATTGTTCAAACAATCGGAATCCTACAGAATTCATATGACCATGACATTGTGTTCCCTATGAAGCACAAACAAACCATAATCTTCCAGAATTCATATCATAATGACATTGTAATCATACTTACGTTTTTCCTATTCCTACGCTTTTGCAATCATGTGGATCAAAGAGGCCCTAAAGGAAAGACAATAGAGTAGATGATGAAGCTATGTACCTAGGGTAGGGTCATGGACCTGTCCAAACTACCCTACCCAAGGATATCTCTAGAAGAAACCACCTGTCAATCAACCCAGGAGTGTTCCACTCGACTGACTCGAAGGCACTCAACCATGAAGCCAACCACTCGACCATGAAGCCGACCACTCGACAGCCAGGAGATCTAAAGTCACTCTGCACGCTAACGGTCGGTCATTAAGTAGCTTTAATGGTCATCATAGCACTTTATGTATAGCGTTACCAGTAACACCCAATATTAATGTATCTTAAACCCTACATAACTGAGGGCCGGAGGGGTCTGGCGGACTCTATATAAGCCACCCCCTCCTCAGTGTAAAGGGTTCTCACCCCTGTAACTCATACGCATATAATCCAGTCGACCGCCTCCAGGCTCCGAGACATAGGGCTGTTACTTCCTCCGAGAAGGGCCTGAACTCGTAAATCCCTTGCGTATACAACTACTCCATAGCTAGGATCTTGCCTCTCCATACCTACCCCCCTATACTACTGTCAGACTTAGAACCACGGCAGTTGGCGCCCACTGTAGGGCAGGTGTCTTAGCGACTTACTGGAGAAGTTGCAATTTTTTCCGATCTCCTTCATCATGGTTTCAGGCGGAGTTTTGGTTGAGGGTCGTGAGATCCGTCTCGGCGCGCTCACGTTCGTCGCCGACGACTCTTCTTGGCTTCACGAGGCTCCGCTCGACATCGACGCGCTCCCAGTTTGCGGAGCGACGCACTTTCGCGCGTGCGTCCGCGGCGTCCTCCTGCGGCAACCATCGACCCAGTATCGGTTGGTCCTTGTGTCGTCCTCCCACCCGGTTTCCCGCCGGTGCAAGCGCTCCGGTCGGTCGAAGCTTCAGCGGTGGGTGAGACACGAGGTGGCTCGCCAATCGGCCACCCCCCAAGTCGCGGCAATCCAGCCCGACGAATCTCTCTACGGCCTGTTCGGTCTGTCGACTGGCTCCGCAGAGACTGCATCCGAGTGCGACAGCAGCGATCCAGCGGCGGAGGTTCTGACGGTCGATAGGCCACGTGGTCCTCCCGGTTTTCTCGGCACCGACGGAGGCGACGGCGGAGGCGATCCGTCACATGCCCATGAGGAGTATCTCCCCGAGCCCCTCACTTCGCTGCAAAGGGAAGAACTTCGCCGCCGGAACATGGATGCGCTACACACTCCTATCGTTGGAGAAACCCCCAAGGCTCGTGCCTTAAAGGACGCGCGCTTGGCCAACTTGGCTATGCACACTTGACTGGAAAACCTCCAGCGAGCACTCGACGAGAGTGCGCGGCAACGAGTTCCGGATTCCAGTCAACGTCAGCTCTTTCCACAACCGACTCAGGTATATCGAACTCCGATTCAGAATTTAGCAGCTGCAGCCCGTATAGCAGAGTCAATTCAGCCTTCCCAGTCAGAGGCTGGCAGAGGCTTGTTGCAGATTAGAGATTTACTCTGGGCGGCAGGAGATCAAAATTCAGCTGTATCACAGTCGCAGAATAGGATTCATAGCAGATCCGTAGCTACGAATACAGTCCAGTCGGCTCAGAGCCCCAGATCACCCCCAAGGCATGAGGGGCATGGAGACCGGCACGATCAGTACAAGAACC
>NW_021187632.1:0-1537 GCF_002162155.2 Triticum dicoccoides
CAAAGGTGTTACATCACCTCCACTTGGGCCCATTGGCCTTGTACGACCTAGATTTAGTTTTAGGCTGCCTTGGGACGTCCTCCCACCTCCTTGGCCGCCACCCCTTGCTCCTATATAAGTAGATCCATCTAGTAGCTTTTTCCTTGGGATTTGTTTAGTTAAAAGTTAGCCAACGCAACTTCGTGTACTTCGTTTGTGTCCAACGACCAGACCAAGACCGCTTTCGGATCCCCACCTTTATCAATACTTCATACATATTTGCAATATTCAGATTGCTTTTATCATATTCTTGCTCGTTCTTCGATTGCTTGCAGGAATAGACCTTCGTGGTCAGGTTGATCGTGCACCGGCGTGGTCAATAACCTCTGGAGATTGGTTTAGCGATTGCTAAGGCGCAACGTCGTGCATGTTTGTAGTCGGATCGTCAAAGTCGTCTCCACCAAATCGATAGTTACCATCTCATCGATAGATCGGGACACCCCGCCTCTATCAACTGGTATCAAGTGGTATCAGTTTTCAGGTTGCTCGGTGAGAATTTCTAGTTTTCCTAGATTAGATTTACTTTCTTACCTATTGTCCAAGAAAAAGCCACAAAAAAGAGTTAGATCTATTCATCCTTGGTCCAAGCCAGTCTGAGCCTTTGCAATTTTCTTTTCATTAATTGCATAGTTGAATTATCGATTGCATCGTCGTGTCGAGTTGCTGGTCTTAGTGCCTAGTTCGTTTAGAGTTTCGAGTTCTGTTCACATTAGTCACGCCACCGCTACATCATTATCTCTTCCGCTCTCCACCACCCATCCATCAATTTCCACCACGTGCTACCCACCATTCATTGTCATGATAATAGTTGAGATCGTTCACATCTTCACTTGATCCAATCTGCATCTTATCTAGTTTGTTTTGGAAAGAGGGAGAAAAAAAGAGAGAAAAAAAAGAGAGAAAAAAAGGAAAAAAAAAGTCAGAGAAAAAAAAGGAGAGAAAGAAAAAAAAAGTGTGAGGAAAAAAAAGAGAGAAGAAAAAAAACAAAAAAATCGGCACAAACTTTTTTAGAGTAAAGTTGGAGACAAAGTTGTTGATATATCCTGCTTGGCTGTTGTTTCACCTCATTATCTTCACTGCTGTTGTGATCTTCACTTATATCTTGCTGTCAAGAGCTAGTTAGTATCCTTCATTGATGCTAGTTGTGCTACGCCGTGACCTCATTAGTGTTCTAGGCTCGCGTCTCTAGTCCGGTCTAGCCTAGGACCAGCACAGTACCGTCGTTGAGCGTTTATTCAACATTGCATCTTTGAATTGATTATTGCTAATCTTTTGCTACCATATATAGCCAACCCAGCTCCACATATTTCTACACCGTGTATACGTACGCTCCCCTGGCAATCGCTTTACTCAATATTCGGAGTTACTTGACACCGCTGGTTGCCGATCACCGCCTGCTGCATGGTAAGAACTTGTAAGACATTGGTATTTGCTTTACTGTGAGCGTTTTACCACCACATCCTAGTAGTTATAGGAACATTATTTTTGGGTTTTGTTT
>NW_021187633.1:0-1179 GCF_002162155.2 Triticum dicoccoides
AAAAAAAACAGCAATACGGGCTAGGCCTCCGGTTAGTAGGTTAGTCCCAAAAATGATATAAATGTGTAAAATAAAGCCCATAAACATCCAAAAGGGGTAATATAATAGCATGGAACAATCAAAAATTATAGATACATTGGAGACGTATCAAGCATCCCCAAGCTTAATTCCTGCTCGTCCTTGAGTAGGTAAATGATAAAAACATAATTTTTGATGTGGAATGCTACCTAGCATAATTCTCAATGTAATTTTCTTTATTGTGGCATGAATGTCTAGATCCAAATGATTCAAAATAAAAGTTCATATTGATAAAAGAAATAGTAAAATTTCAAGCATACTAATCAAAGCAATCATGTCTTCTCAAAATAACATGGCTAAAGAAAGTTCATCCCTACAAAATCATATAGTTAGGTTATGCTTCATTTTCGTCACACAAAAATGTTCCCAAATTCTACACCCCCGATGACAAGCCAAGCAATTGTTTCGTACTTAAATAATCTCAAATTTTTTCAGCTTTCACGCAATACATGAGCGTGAGCCATGGATATAGCACTATGGGTGGAATAGAATATGATGATGGGGATTGTGTGGAGAAGACAAAAATGGAGAAAGTCTCACATTGACGAGGATAATCAATGGGCTATGGAGATGCCCATCAATTGATGTCAACATGAGGAGTAGGGATTGCCATGCAACGGATGCACTAGACCTATGAATGAATGAAAGCTCAACAAAAGAAAACTAGTGGGTGTGCATCCAACTTGCTTGCTCACGAAGACCTAGGGCATTTGAGGAAGCCCATCGTAGGAATATACAAGCCAAGTTCTATAATGAAAAATTCCCACTAGTATATGAAAGTGACAACATATGAGACTCACTATATGAAAAACATGGTGCTACTTTGAAGCACAAGATATGAGACTCACTACATGAAGAACAAGGTGCTACTTTGAAGCACAAGTGTGGAAAAAGAGATAGTAACATTGCCCTTTTTATTTTTTTTATTTTTTTTCTTTTCTTTTCTTTTCCTTTTTTCTTTTCTTTTTCTTTTCTTTTTTTTCTTTGGCCTTTCTTTTTTTCTTTTGGCCTTTCTTTTTTTTTCTTTTTTTCTTTTTGGGCAATGCTCTAATAATGATGATCATCACACTTTTATTGATTACAACACATGAATTACAACTC
>NW_021187634.1:0-927 GCF_002162155.2 Triticum dicoccoides
TGTTGGCCGACTAAAAGGCGACATGTTCAACAGTTAGGTGTGGCGGAGATGCGTATGTTGAGATGGATGTGTGGCCACACGAGGAAGGATCGAGTCCGGAATGATGATATACGAGATAGAGTTGGGGTAGCACCAATTGAGGAGAAGCTTGTCCAACATCGTTTGAGATGGTTTGGGCATATTCAGCGCAGGCCTCCAGAAGCTCCAGTGCATAGCGGACGGCTAAAGCGTGCGGAGAATGTCAAGAGAGGGCGGGGTCGACCGATTTTGACATGGGAGGAGTCCGTTAAGAGAGACCTGAAGGATTGGAGTATCGACAAAGAGCTAGCTATGGACAGGGGTGCGTGGAAGCTTGCTATCCATGTGCCAGAGCCATGAGTTGGTTGCGAGATCTTATGGGTTTCACCTCTAGCCTACCCCAACTTGTTTGGGACTAAAGGCTTTGTTGTTGTTGCCCCCCTGAAAAATCACAAGTTAGTCTAGAGGGCATTATAAATTAATAAAAAATTCAAAAAATATAAAATCTTGGAAACCCACCTTTGTTTGTGCAATAGATCATGTGTGCCAAAGTTTAGGTCATTTGGAGGTGGTCGAAAAAATGACCGCATTCCGGAGGGGCCATTTGGTCTAACATAAGCCAATTTTTGAACAAATGTGATTTTTCCCACCACCTCGAAATCACACAAACTTTCTTGAACATGGTGACCCACATGTGCCAATCATGGATATGAAAGAAAATTTGGAAAATGAATATTTTACAATGCCCCCCTGAGGTATAGACCGATGTTTTGACCAGACAGTCTAGAGGGCATTATAAATTAATTAAAAATTCAAAAAAATATAAGACCTTGGAAACCCACCTTTGTTTGTGCAATAGATCATGTGTACCAAAGTTTAGGTCATTTGGAGGTGGTCGAAAAAATGACC
>NW_021187635.1:0-1730 GCF_002162155.2 Triticum dicoccoides
ATCCGACTACGAACGTGCGAGGACGTCGCGCCTTAGCAATCGCTAAACCAACTCCGAGAGGTTATTGACCACGCCGGAGCACGATCAACCTGACCACGAGGGTCTGTTTCCTGCGAGCAAACGAAGAACAAGCAAGAAACTAAGATTGCAATCTGGATATTGCGAATATAAGATGAAAGCTTTATTGATCGAGGTGGGGTTCTGTGACGCCTTTGTCTGGTCGTTGAACACAAACGAAGTACGCGAAGTTGCAGCTATGGCGAACTTTTAATCTAAAAAAAACCCAAAGTCTAAACGGTGCCCTAAGGGCTGTATATATGGAGGAAGAGAGTGGGAATTTCGTGGCCCTTGGTGGAGGGGTCCGAAATCAACCCTATCTCTTGTTTCCCCACACATACAGACTCTAAAAATAGCCTATACTTATGTATTTCGAAATTACATGGGCCTGGCCCAATAAAAAGGTGACGCAGCACCTATAATAGCCTCGGGACGAAATTTATGAAGTGGCATCTTGTATATTTCGTGCATGGCTTCATGCACCCATTATGGTGGCTTCAAAGTCCTGAAATCATCACTTGTAACTCTGTTCTTGTTCCGCTTGCGCATGGCATCATCTCCATGCTTGTTCTTGCTCCAATGTTCATCCTTCTCGAAGCTAGGCCCTTCATTTGTAAGCAAAACAAATGTATCCAATTTAGGCAGCATCATATTCTCATGAACATTAGAATCATTACCAAGAAACGAAAGTACCTGATAATTTAATTGGCGTGCGCGAGCTCTAGTAATTGGTCCCGTATATGTAGCAGTAGGGGCTGTGGGTGTAACAATGGTATTGATGTCCTCATCATCCACCATCTCCATGCTAGCCAAGTTGTTGCAGCTCCCTCCGTCTATGATGACGTGCACAGAACGTTCCTTCACAACTCCCTTGGTATGGAACAAATTGTGCCTCTGATTTTGCTCAGCTTGTGTGACCTGCACACTCAAAACACGTTGAGCAACTAAACATTCATACCTGTCAGCGTCTTCAGGAGCCATGTATTGCGTCTCATGATCAGAATAATCTCCACCATGTTCTTCACGTGTAATAAGAGCCAAAGTCTCCTCATCATAGTCACTAGCAGACTCATATCCACCATCCGCGGTAGCAATCATCACACACGGAGATTTGCATTCTCTCGCATAATGACCTCCTCCCTTACAACGACGACAAATAATATCACATGTCTGCCGTGTTGATGCCATGGAAGAAGAAGAACGCTGTGCAGGCCCCGCAGGTGCGCTCTTGGCAGATAACGGTGGTTGTGCCTGTTTTCTTGTATCACGGCTGGAGGTGGCACCGGATGGACGTGCTGGTGCGGTTGAAGTAGAAGATGCACGTGGTGTCCATGATGAAGGTCGGCCTGCAGAAAAGTTAGTTCGCCCCAATGCTTGTCGATCCTGCACTTCACGTTCAGCTTTACAAGCAAGATGGAATAAACGAGTGATATTAGTATACTCCTTATAGTCTAGAATGGTCTGAATCTCTCTATTTAATCCACCCAGAAAACGTGCAAGCATAGCTTCATTCTCCTCAACAATACCACATCTAATCATGCCAGTTTGTAATTCCTGATAATATTCTTCTACAGAATTTTTCCCTTGTCTTAAACGCTGCAATTTTTGAAGCAATTCACGTTGATAATATGGTGGAACCCAACGCGTACGCATAGCAGTTTTCAAAGCAGCCC
>NW_021187636.1:0-1223 GCF_002162155.2 Triticum dicoccoides
CTCTCCGACACACCCACGAGCTCCGCCTCGACCCCCTCCTTCCTTCCCACCGACCCACGGCCTCCGGAAGCCCTGCAACGCCGCCACCATCGCCGTTCCGTCGCCGGCCACCGAAGCTCCCCTCCGTCGATTCGCCGGACCCCGTGCCTCCCCTGCCTCGCCAGCAGCACCAGAAGAACCGCGGTGAGCCCTCGACCCGATTCCCTCTCTCCCCGTGCCCCACCTCCCTCTCTAGCTAGCCCCACCACTTCGCCCGAGAATCTCTCGCCGCCGGCCATGGCGTGGCCGTGGCCACAGCCACCCCAGCTCGTATCCGAGCCCACTGACGTGCTCACCATGATCTCAGGAGTCTGTAGCACGCCCCAGCTCCTCCTGCCATGCTCCCTAACCCCGACCCCGAGATTGCCCGAACTCCGGCAGCCGCAAAAGAGGTCGCCGCCGGCAGCTCCGGCCACCCCAGCCTCCGCCACCGCCACCGTTGGATGCGCCACTCCACCCTCTCCCTGTAGCTGCTTCCTGCGCGCCAAAAGAGCCCCTGTAGTTGGTTTCCGACGCGCACCACCGCGTCTGGCCTCGCCGGCGTCAAGCCGCCGGTGGGTCTGACCACGTTGACCACGGCGGGACCCCCCCCTCTCTGGGTCGATGACAGGTGGGGCCAGCCCCCCCCTGTTAATTAGTTTAACTATTTTATCTTAACTACCCCCTCTGCTGACACTGACAGGTGGGCCCCCGCCATCAGGTGATTAGCTCACCACCTAATCTAACCCCAGAGCCACTGACATGTGGGCCCTAGTGCCCTAATCCTTAATTAAACTAAAATAAACCCCCTGTTAACCTGTGACGCTGACTAATGGGACCCCCTGGTCAGGTTTGACCCGGGGCAGCCCTGTTGACTTGCTGATGCAAGCATGACGCACTGCTGATGTCATAAAGTATTTTCTGGATTTAATTATATTCAGGAAATTCCAGAAAATGCCTAAAACTTCTAAAAATCATAGAAAATTAACCGTAACTCCAAATTAAATAATTTATATATGAAAAATTATCAGAAAAATTCAAGGAATCCATCTGTACCATTTTCATGCATGTTAGAACAACTTATAGCTGCTGTTTAGCACAAATCAACTAAAAGGCATTTGAATATTCACATATGGAGTTTGAATTTGAATTTTATATTCAAACCAACTTCATTTAATCTGGTTTTAGGTGCATTAGCCCAAAAC
>NW_021187637.1:0-1880 GCF_002162155.2 Triticum dicoccoides
TCTATCTCATCAGTAACAAAACAATTGTAACTTTTGCAATGAGTAAACTGAACATATGAATCCAAAGAAGAGATCAACGCTTCTAACAAATTTTCTCTATAAGTACTATTTGAAGCATCTTTCCTAATTATTTTACATCATATCATCTCTGCTTATGTTCTGAACATATCTTTATGGTGCTAGGGCTGCTAACAACCAGGTATGAGGGACATTCCACTCTTATTGGACCTGTGAGTTGATTACAGATTTTAGGATGCTAGTTATTCTGTAGTTTCCAGCGACCTCCAGATCTGTTATGCTCCGGAGGCCAGACTTGAAAGTTACTCCAAGGACTAACACAAGTAATAGTATGTTACTGCTAGTAATTTTGCCTTGAGCCCCGCTTTTCATACACGCATTCTGTAAACTCTATTTTAGTGATGGGGATGGTTATCTCACGCTAAACTGTTGCATTTTATTTCTAGTTTGGTGAGGTGATTGCTACAACGGAGCATGATGACAACAACAAACAACAACAAAGCCTTTAATCCCAAACAAGTTGGGGTAGGCTAGAGGTGAAACCCATAAGATCTCGCAACCAACTCATGGCTCTGGCACATGGATAGCAAGCTTCCACGCACCCCTGTCCATAGCTAGCTCTTTGGTGATACAGCGCGCCACCTGGGGGGTGACGGCCCGGCCCTTGCCCATTTTCCACCACACCCGGGTTCCGATGTGGCGCGTCGCTAAGAGGTTTACGCCCCAACGAAAATATTTTGGGTTTCATCTCCATAAGAGTGGCTGAGTTTTTACGTTGGCTAGCCAAGCCTATCACAACCCTCCTCCTTTACCCGGGCTTGGGATCGGCTATGTTGAGACAACATAGGCGGAGTTACAACGGAGCATGATGAAGCAACTATAATAGTTAAAACTAATTATTCATTTATTGAGCAGAGGAGGTAAGCAATAAATCTATTATTTTTCCATGTCATTCTTCTCAGCTTGGTGGAATAGATCGATATTTTGATCAGGCAATTTCTTCCTCCGCAACATCAACGACGTGGAGATCTTTAACAGTTGGTAGATGTCAAGGGACCGGGTTCCATGTGGACTGTCCAGATTGATCGGGTAGGCATGATCCGGGCATGAAGCAATAATCGCTAATTATGAAGGCAACCTCATGGTTTGGTTCATGAGATGTTGTATGTGCCACATCTTTGCCTATAGTTTGCACTCCAGCCACATAATGTGTGAGAATGGGGCAAAACCAATAAGGAGAAATTTAACTTGTACAACTGCCTGAGTTGCGAAATAATCGAACCCCCAGGAATAAAAATAATATTTTTACTCAAACTTCTGTATTGGATGTTGTTGGTATTTTTTGGAAGGTGATGTTGTTGGTCTACCTAGCTATTCGGTTACATCTATGATGGTTAACATGGCAGGCAGAGATAGGTGTACTAGATTTTGTCAAAAGAAAGAGATAGGTGTCCTGGATCAAATGGACCCCATTTTTCGGCTTGTTTTGGGCCTTACATCAGTGGATGCTATAAATGAATTATCTGATGTCTAAGAAATAACTACTAATGATGAAGAAGGCTTCACAGGTTGTGATGATCCTAGTGCGGATGAAAATCAAGATGGTAAGTTTGTTGCTCATTCTTTACTGATTTCAATATATGTATTCATCATCGTATAACATATATAATTCATTGTTCTATGTAATCAGCTGAAAATGCAGAAACAAAAGACTGTAAGAAGAGGAAGTTGAAATATATTTGGAACCTTCCAAAAGGTAAAAGGATAATGGTTCGCCGCAATGGCCTTCCAAATAAATTCTGCTGCACACAAGGTATATTTCCATTACCATATACAAAATGTTCGAAAGATATTGCTCTGAT
>NW_021187638.1:0-1880 GCF_002162155.2 Triticum dicoccoides
TCTATCTCATCAGTAACAAAACAATTGTAACTTTTGCAATGAGTAAACTGAACATATGAATCCAAAGAAGAGATCAACGCTTCTAACAAATTTTCTCTATAAGTACTATTTGAAGCATCTTTCCTAATTATTTTACATCATATCATCTCTGCTTATGTTCTGAACATATCTTTATGGTGCTAGGGCTGCTAACAACCAGGTATGAGGGACATTCCACTCTTATTGGACCTGTGAGTTGATTACAGATTTTAGGATGCTAGTTATTCTGTAGTTTCCAGCGACCTCCAGATCTGTTATGCTCCGGAGGCCAGACTTGAAAGTTACTCCAAGGACTAACACAAGTAATAGTATGTTACTGCTAGTAATTTTGCCTTGAGCCCCGCTTTTCATACACGCATTCTGTAAACTCTATTTTAGTGATGGGGATGGTTATCTCACGCTAAACTGTTGCATTTTATTTCTAGTTTGGTGAGGTGATTGCTACAACGGAGCATGATGACAACAACAAACAACAACAAAGCCTTTAATCCCAAACAAGTTGGGGTAGGCTAGAGGTGAAACCCATAAGATCTCGCAACCAACTCATGGCTCTGGCACATGGATAGCAAGCTTCCACGCACCCCTGTCCATAGCTAGCTCTTTGGTGATACAGCGCGCCACCTGGGGGGTGACGGCCCGGCCCTTGCCCATTTTCCACCACACCCGGGTTCCGATGTGGCGCGTCGCTAAGAGGTTTACGCCCCAACGAAAATATTTTGGGTTTCATCTCCATAAGAGTGGCTGAGTTTTTACGTTGGCTAGCCAAGCCTATCACAACCCTCCTCCTTTACCCGGGCTTGGGATCGGCTATGTTGAGACAACATAGGCGGAGTTACAACGGAGCATGATGAAGCAACTATAATAGTTAAAACTAATTATTCATTTATTGAGCAGAGGAGGTAAGCAATAAATCTATTATTTTTCCATGTCATTCTTCTCAGCTTGGTGGAATAGATCGATATTTTGATCAGGCAATTTCTTCCTCCGCAACATCAACGACATGGAGATCTTTAACAGTTGGTAGATGTCAAGGGACCGGGTTCCATGTGGACTGTCCAGATTGATCGGGTAGGCATGATCCGGGCATGAAGCAATAATCGCTAATTATGAAGGCAACCTCATGGTTTGGTTCATGAGATGTTGTATGTGCCACATCTTTGCCTATAGTTTGCACTCCAGCCACATAATGTGTGAGAATGGGGCAAAACCAATAAGGAGAAATTTAACTTGTACAACTGCCTGAGTTGCGAAATAATCGAACCCCCAGGAATAAAAATAATATTTTTACTCAAACTTCTGTATTGGATGTTGTTGGTATTTTTTGGAAGGTGATGTTGGTGGTCTACCTAGCTATTCGGTTACATCTATGATGGTTAACATGGCAGGCAGAGATAGGTGTACTAGATTTTGTCAAAAGAAAGAGATAGGTGTCCTGGATCAAATGGACCCCATTTTTCGGCTTGTTTTGGGCCTTACATCAGTGGATGCTATAAATGAATTATCTGATGTCTAAGAAATAACTACTAATGATGAAGAAGGCTTCACAGGTTGTGATGATCCTAGTGCGGATGAAAATCAAGATGGTAAGTTTGTTGCTCATTCTTTACTGATTTCAATATATGTATTCATCATCGTATAACATATATAATTCATTGTTCTATGTAATCAGCTGAAAATGCAGAAACAAAAGACTGTAAGAAGAGGAAGTTGAAATATATTTGGAACCTTCCAAAAGGTAAAAGGATAATGGTTCGCCGCAATGGCCTTCCAAATAAATTCTGCTGCACACAAGGTATATTTCCATTACCATATACAAAATGTTCGAAAGATATTGCTCTGAT
>NW_021187639.1:0-1301 GCF_002162155.2 Triticum dicoccoides
GCTCTGGCAAGAGAGAGGGGTCGTCAACTCCGTAGTCGAACTGGGCAGCAACGGCGTCGGTCTCGTAGTCTACCGGAGAGAAGAGGGGGAGGAAATAATGAATACAGAGCAAACAAAGCATCACAGAATATAACAAGGCAATACGCGGTGTTCGGTGTGCCCTAACGCGGTAGTAGGTGATACCGGTGAAGGGGGGAAAACATCCGGGAAAGTATTCCCGGTGTTTCGCGTTTTCGGGCAGAGGAGCCGGAGGGGGAAAGTTGCGGGTTCGATAGGTTAGGGGGGTGTGGCGGACGAACGGACTGCGTATCCGGAATCGTCTCGTCGCTCTGAGCAACTTTCATGTTGAAAATATTTTAATCCGAGTTACGGATTAAAAGATATGATTTTTAAAAGATTTTAACAATTTTGGAATTTAATTATTTATTTAATTAATTCGAAAAAATGTATTTATGACGTCAGCATGATGTCATGCTGACGTCAGCAGTCAACAGGGGTTGACTGAGTCAACCCTGACAGGTGGGTCCCATTCGTCATACACTGTTAACTAATTAACCTAATTAAGTTTAATTAACAGTAGTTAATTAGGTTAATTAGTTATTAGGTTAATTAACCAGGATTAATTAGATTAATTATTTACTTAATTAATTGATTAATTAATTAATTAATTAGTTCTTATTCATTTTTTTTAATTATAATAATTTTTTTTATATATATTTATTTCTGTTTTTTTTACGTTCTTTGGGCGTGGGGCCCATCTGTCATAGGCCCCAGGGGCCTTAGTGGGTTCGGGCGCTGGCGGGCGAATGGAGCGGGCGCTAGGCACCCGTCCAGGTCGACAGGGGGAAAACGGCGTTGGGCGCCGGCAGCCACGGCGGCGCAGGGGGCCGAGGCTGCTTGTCGTCGCGGCGCAGCAGTAGGGCCGCTACAGGACGGATACGAGGCGGCGATCCGGGGAGCCGACGAGCGGGAGGCACGGGGCACTTAGGGGCGGACGAGGCCGTGGCCACGGCAGCTGGCGTCGGCTGTCGCGGAGCGGCGCGGGAGCGAGGCGCCAGGGGCTGGGGCGGCCGGCGCGTGAAGAGGTCGAGCGCGTCCCAGGCGCAGCCAACACGGGCCACGGCGGGCGCGGCGCGTGCGAGAGCGCGAGTGGCGCGAACACGGCACGGTGAGCAAGCCCTGGACGCGGCCGAAGCGCGTCAACCGCGGGCGAGTTCGGCGGGGACCGCGGCGACAAGCTTGAGCATGCGAGGGAGAGTGAGGGTGCTCACGGTGGGGGAGTAGGGACCATGGCAGCGGGG
>NW_021187640.1:0-1296 GCF_002162155.2 Triticum dicoccoides
CTTTGGTGCCTCTACTTAAACCATTTAATTGAACTATCACGTAGTTATCAAAACGTGTATGTTCGATGTTCGCAACATCGACAAACGACGTTGGGGTTCAGCACACTGAGCGGTGCATTAAGGACATAAGCTTTCTACTGATCGCATAATCGCTACTATCAACTTTCAACTATATTTTCTCTAGGAACATATCTAAACAGTGGAACTAAAGCGCGAGCTTACGACATAATTTGCAAAAGGTCTTTTGACTATGTTCAGGATAATTAAGTTCATCTTATGAACTCCCACTTAGATAGACATCCCTCTGGTCATCTAAGTGATCACATGATCCGAGTCAACTAGGCCGTGTCCGATCATCACGTGAGACGGACTAGTCATCATCGGTGAACATCTTCATGTTGATCGTATCTACTATACGACTCATGCTCGACCTTTCGGTCTCCGTGTTCCGAGGCCATGTCTGCACATGCTAGGCTCGTCAAGTTAACCCTAAGTGTTTTCGCTGTGTAAAACTGTCTTATACCCGTTGTATGTGAACGTAAGAATCCATCACACCCGATCATCACGTGGTGCTTAGAAGCGACGAACTGTAGCAACGGTGCACAGTTAGGGGAGAACACTTCTTGAAATTGTTGTAAGGGATCATCTTATTTACTACCGTCGTTCTAAGCAAACAAGATGCATAAACATGATAAACATCACATGCAATCAAATAGAGTAGTGACATGATATGGCCAATATCATGTAGCTCCTTTGATCTTCATCTTCGGGGCTCCATGATCATCTTGTCACCGGCATGACACCATGATCTCCATCATCATGATCTCCATCATCGTGTCTTCATGAAGTTGTCACGCCAACGACTACTTCTACTTCTATGACTAATGCATTTAGCAATAAAGTAAAGTAGTTTACATGGCGTTCTTCAATGACACGCAGGTCATACAATAAATAAAGACAACTCCTATGGCTCCTGCCGGTTGTCATACTCATCGACATGCAAGTCGTGAATCCTATTACAAGAACATGATCAATCTCATACATCACATATATCATTCATCACATCCTTTTGGCCATATCACATCACATAGCATACCCTGCAAAAACAAGTTAGACGTCCTCTAATTGTTGTTTGCATGTTTTACGTGGCTGCTATGGGTTTCTAGCAAGAACGTTTCTTACCTACGCAAAACCACAACGTGATATGCCAATTGCTATTTACCCTTCATAAGGACCCTTTTCATCGAATCCGTTCCGACTAAAGTGGGAGAGACTGGCACCCGCTAGCCACCTTAT
>NW_021187641.1:0-1966 GCF_002162155.2 Triticum dicoccoides
GCACCATGCTCGATACTTCCTGTGGTGGCTCTTATATGCTGAAAACTATTGAATTCAAATGGGATTTATTGGAAAGAATTAAGCGCAACTCCGAAGATTGGGGTTCCGACGATGGTAAGGAGTCAGGTATGACACCTAAGTTTGATTGTGTTAAATCATTTATGGATACCGATGTTTTTCGTGGATTTAGCGCTAAATATGGACTTGACTCTGAGATAGTAGCTTCTTTCTGTGAATCTTTTGCTACTCACGTTGATCTCCCTAAGGAGAAGTGGTTTAAATATAATCCTTCCATTGAAGTAAAAGTAGTTGCACCTATTACAGTTGAAGAAAAGACTATCACTTATAATGATCCTATTATTCCTACTACTTATGTTGAGAAACCACCTTTTCCTATTAGGATAGAGGATCATGCTAAAACTTCGACTATTGTTCATAAGAGTAATACTAGAACTTATACACCTCCTGAGCAAATCAAAGTTGAACCTAGTATTTCTATGGTTAAAGATCTCTTGGATGATGATTTAGATGGGCATGTTATTTATTTCTGTGGTGAAACTGCTAATATTGTTAAACCATATGCTAAGATACATAGACCCGTTGTAGGCATGCCTGTTATTTCTGTGAGAATAGGAGACCATTGTTATCATGGCTTATGTGATATGTGTGCTAGTGCTAGTGCAATACCTATTTCCTTATACCAAGAGATTATGCATGATATTGCACCTGTTGAGTTAGAAGATATTGATGTTACAATTAAGCTTGCCAATAGAGATACTATTAGGCCCTTTGGGATTGTTAGAGATGTTGAAGTCTTGTGTGTGAAGGTTAAATACCCTGCTGATTTTCTTGTTCTTGGTTCTCCACAAGATGACTTTTGTCCCATTATATTTGGTAGACCCTTCTTGAACACTGTTAAAGCTAAGATTGATTGTGAAAAGGATGTTGTTACGATTGGCTTGGATGATATGACTCATGAGTTTAATTTTGCTAAATTTCGTAGACAACCTGGTGATAAAGAATTACCTAGTAAAGATGAAATAATTGGTCTTGCTTCTATTGTCGTGCCTCCTACTGATCCATTAGAACAATATTTGCTAGACCATGAAAATGATATGTTTATGAAAGAAAGAAGGGAAATAGATGAAGTGTTCCTTAAACAGGAACCTATTCTGAAACATAACCTTCCCGTTGAAATTCTAGGGTATCCCCCTCCACCCAAGGGTGATCCCGTGTTTGAACTCAAAATCATTACCTGATAATCTTAAGTATGCTTATCTTGATCAAAAGAAAATATATCATGTTATTATTAGTGCTAACCTTTCAGAACAAGAAGAAAGATTATTGAAAACTCTGAAGAAGCATCATGCTGCTATTGGATATACTCCGGATGATCTCAAGGGCATTAGTCCCACGTTATGTCAACACAAAATTAGTTTGGAGGAAGGTGCCAAACTAGTTAGAGATCCTCAAAGACGACTGAATCCCAAGATGAAAGAAGTGGTAAGAAAGAAGATACTAAAGCTCCTCGAGGCAAGTATAATTTATCCAGTTGCTGATAGTGAATGGGTCAGCCCTGTCCATTGTGTCCCTAAAAAGGGAGGTATTACTGTTGTTCCTAATGATAAAGATGAATTGATTCCGCAAAGAATTATTACAGGTTATAGGTTGGTAATTGATTTCCGTAAATTAAATAAAGCTACTAAGAAAGATCATTACTCTTTACCTTTTATTGATCAAATGCTAGAAAGACTATCCAAACATACACATTTCTGCTTTCTAGATGGTTATTCTGGTTTCTCTCAAATACCTGTGTCAGCGGAAGATCAATCAAAAACTACTTTTACTTGCCCTTTCGGTACTTTTGCTTATAGATGTATGCCTTTTGGTTTATGTAATGCACCTGCTACCTTTCAAAGATGCATGATGGCTATATTCTCTGACTTTTGTGAAAAGATTTGTGAGG
>NW_021187642.1:0-3022 GCF_002162155.2 Triticum dicoccoides
GGGGGGGGGGGTAGGATTTGAAAATTGCACCATTAGTATCGGTTCGTGGCACGAACCGGTACTAATGGGCATCTCACCCTTTAGTCCCGGTTCGTGGCACCAACCGGGACTAAAGGTCCCATTTGAACCGGGAGTAATGCATGTACGGTTCCCTAGTCGCTCGAACCGGGACTAATGCTCACATTAGTCCCGGTTCGTAATGCAATCGGTACTAATGCTCTTTTCTGGCCGAACCAAAGCCCTGTTTTCTACTAGTGCCCACTTAATTGTTCTTAGCACATGATCATCAGTATTAGGTAGTACCTAAATACCCTCTTTAAGGTAAAATAGCATAAAACAATATAGGCCCTGACTCTCCATTATGGAGAATGGAGATCATCCTGTCTTCAATTCTTGCGCTTCACTTCCTTTTGCTTCCAAGAACCTCCTTACGACTGTCCGTACATTTTTTTTCCATTTTTTGATTACCATGTGTTCACCAGTTTTAGAAATCCGGTATGGACAGGTGAGATTCATAGGATGACCTGGTTGTATGTTCAAAACATCAAGGTGACCATGCTGATACATCAAATGAGGCACATAATCCATCGGAATTTTCTGTTGAAAAATATAGTAATAACTTCGTAGTTAGCAATGATGTAGTAGTTTTAGAAGTATGCAAAAGATGCACGGATGTCGTAATAATAAAAAATCTTACCAGGGTATCTTCGTAGTAGTTACCTAGTTCAATACGTGCACTAGTGGCACGTATTCACCATAATTTGGAGGAGTATCAAATAGGTATTGTAATTCTCAAGGTTAGTCCAAAATGCGATCAGATGATTTTCTCCTGATAAGTTAGTTCGGAGCCATCGGTGTAGTGGGTTTTGTCTACCATCTTCCGCATATTGTTTGAAGATTGAAAATAAGCTGTCAATGGAAATAAGCTATCAACTATTTTAAAATAAACAATATAAATTAGTTAATAACTATGTTTGAGAAACTCACATAGCGGTTGAATTGGAAGCGTATCAACAAGGACCCAAATGTCCATATTGTTTTGCTCGATGTCAGGATCACCAAGATCCTTGGTGACAAGCACATCCTCATAAAAACCATACATCTTGCAAAGTGCTTCCCAATTTGGGCAACCAAAGTGGGTTACGCTCTCAGAATTGTACAGATTTAATTTAAAATCCATACCATGATGGGTCCTTAGGTGAATTTTCTTTGTTTCGAAACTTTCATGGTCTTCAAAACCCATCCTCTCCAAGACATAGCGTCTTGCATGGCATGGGATAAGCTAGTGAAATTGTAAAACATGAAAATTACACGTTGAAATAGTTGAAGTCGTGCTTAATTAATTACGAAAAAAACACTTGTCGTCGTTGTGTACCATTTCAACTTCGAAGGTCTCCTGGAGCTTAATTAATTATGAAAAAACCATCCTCTTCAAGACATACCGATCTTCGTCCAGGTGAGGCCTGTCGCACAGACCTCGGTCGTCGTTGCACCAGTCGAACTCCCCCGGGAGACTTTCGTCATCCGAATACGACATTTCCTATGTTCATAATTCAAGATTAAACTTGTACAATTAAATATATTTACTACAAAAACTAAATTAGATCATTATTATTCATCACGGTTGATTATCGGTCTGTCGAGTCTTTTCTTGAAAACTCTCAGCTCACGTGGTGTATATATTCGACTGTCGGTGATGGTAGCTCCTCCTTTCGTCCCTGAGTGCATTACACCAAATTGTCTAGCACACGGGAACAAAATAGAAACTACTCGCACGACAACAGTCGGGATTCTTCGTCCTCTCATATATGGTGGAGACTCTCCCTCACTGATTCCTTTCTGACATTTGCGACAGCCGGTTATGGTAGCTGAAAGCATAAGTGCTCCCTGGGTGATTTTGGTAATTAATTTCAAGATATCTCTTGTTGGACTAATGCTTTCATCTAATATGCTTCAGATGAGTTCAACAATGGAGTGGCATGGACTAGAGGATGTGGAACCCCTTCGAGATGATAAGGACAATGGATTGGCTCAAGCTCAGAGCTCAGGACTCTACATTTTTCATTTTAGTGATCCAAGATCACATTGAGTCCATAGGAAAGCCAATACTATTAAGAGGGGATGAGGTGTTGCGTAATGACTTGCTTGCTCAAAGTGCTTAGTGATATGCTCCACAACCCTCAACCACTTTCTCACATCCAGATTTGTCCCAAACCAAAAGTAAACTCGGCCCCACCGAAAGTTTCTATCCGGCGCCACCGAGTTATGTTGACATAGCCACCGCCAGAAACCCTAATCAATTCGGTCTCACCGATGGGATCTCGGTCTCACTGAGATGGGCTTGCAAACTCTCTGTTCCCTATTGCATTAATTTCGGTCTCACCGAAATATGAAAATCGGTCCCACCGAGTTTGCTTGGCCAACTCTCTGTTTTGCTCATTACCCAAATCGGTCCCATCGAGTTTGTGTAATCGGTCCAACCGAGATAAGGCTTTACCCTAACCCTAGCACATCGGTCCCACCAAGTTGATCATGTCGGTCCCACCAAAATGCCTAACGGTCACATAAAGAACCAAATCGGTCCGACCGAGTTTTATAATTTGGTCCCACCGAGTTTGGTGATTTCTGTGTAACGGTTAGATTTTGTGTGGAGGCTATATATACCCCTCCACCCACTCTTCATTTGTGGAGAGAGCCATCAGAATATGCCTACACTTCCAACATACATTTTCTGAGAGAGAACCACCTACACTTGTGTTGAGGTCAAGATATTCCATTCCAACCACTTAAATCTTTATCTCTAGCCTTCCCAAGTTGCTTTCCACTCAAATCATCTTTCTACCAAATCCAATCCTCTGAGAGAGAGTTGAGTGTTAGGGAGACTATCATTTGAAGCACAAGAGCAAGGAGTTCATCATCAACACACCATCTATTACCTTTTGGAGAGTGGTGTCTCCTAGATTGGTTAGGTGTCACTTGGGAGCCTCCGTCAAGATTGTGGAGTTGAACCAAGGAGTTTGTA
>NW_021187643.1:0-3022 GCF_002162155.2 Triticum dicoccoides
GGGGGGGGGGGTAGGATTTGAAAATTGCACCATTAGTATCGGTTCGTGGCACGAACCGGTACTAATGGGCATCTCACCCTTTAGTCCCGGTTCGTGGCACCAACCGGGACTAAAGGTCCCATTTGAACCGGGAGTAATGCATGTACGGTTCCCTAGTCGCTCGAACCGGGACTAATGCTCACATTAGTCCCGGTTCGTAATGCAATCGGTACTAATGCTCTTTTCTGGCCGAACCAAAGCCCTGTTTTCTACTAGTGCCCACTTAATTGTTCTTAGCACATGATCATCAGTATTAGGTAGTACCTAAATACCCTCTTTAAGGTAAAATAGCATAAAACAATATAGGCCCTGACTCTCCATTATGGAGAATGGAGATCATCCTGTCTTCAATTCTTGCGCTTCACTTCCTTTTGCTTCCAAGAACCTCCTTACGACTGTCCGTACATTTTTTTTCCATTTTTTGATTACCATGTGTTCACCAGTTTTAGAAATCCGGTATGGACAGGTGAGATTCATAGGATGACCTGGTTGTATGTTCAAAACATCAAGGTGACCATGCTGATACATCAAATGAGGCACATAATCCATCGGAATTTTCTGTTGAAAAATATAGTAATAACTTCGTAGTTAGCAATGATGTAGTAGTTTTAGAAGTATGCAAAAGATGCACGGATGTCGTAATAATAAAAAATCTTACCAGGGTATCTTCGTAGTAGTTACCTAGTTCAATACGTGCACTAGTGGCACGTATTCACCATAATTTGGAGGAGTATCAAATAGGTATTGTAATTCTCAAGGTTAGTCCAAAATGCGATCAGATGATTTTCTCCTGATAAGTTAGTTCGGAGCCATCGGTGTAGTGGGTTTTGTCTACCATCTTCCGCATATTGTTTGAAGATTGAAAATAAGCTGTCAATGGAAATAAGCTATCAACTATTTTAAAATAAACAATATAAATTAGTTAATAACTATGTTTGAGAAACTCACATAGCGGTAGAATTGGAAGCGTATCAACAAGGACCCAAATGTCCATATTGTTTTGCTCGATGTCAGGATCACCAAGATCCTTGGTGACAAGCACATCCTCATAAAAACCATACATCTTGCAAAGTGCTTCCCAATTTGGGCAACCAAAATGGGTTACGCTCTCAGAATTGTACAGATTTAATTTAAAATCCATACCATGATGGGTCCTTAGGTGAATTTTCTTTGTTTCGAAACTTTCATGGTCTTCAAAACCCATCCTCTCCAAGACATAGCGTCTTGCATGGCATGGGATAAGCTAGTGAAATTGTAAAACATGAAAATTACACGTTGAAATAGTTGAAGTCGTGCTTAATTAATTACGAAAAAAACACTTGTCGTCGTTGTGTACCATTTCAACTTCGAAGGTCTCCTGGAGCTTAATTAATTATGAAAAAACCATCCTCTTCAAGACATACCGATCTTCGTCCAGGTGAGGCCTGTCGCACAGACCTCGGTCGTCGTTGCACCAGTCGAACTCCCCCGGGAGACTTTCGTCATCCGAATACGACATTTCCTATGTTCATAATTCAAGATTAAACTTGTACAATTAAATATATTTACTACAAAAACTAAATTAGATCATTATTATTCATCACGGTTGATTATCGGTCTGTCGAGTCTTTTCTTGAAAACTCTCAGCTCACGTGGTGTATATATTCGACTGTCGGTGATGGTAGCTCCTCCTTTCGTCCCTGAGTGCATTACACCAAATTGTCTAGCACACGGGAACAAAATAGAAACTACTCGCACGACAACAGTCGGGATTCTTCGTCCTCTCATATATGGTGGAGACTCTCCCTCACTGATTCCTTTCTGACATTTGCGACAGCCGGTTATGGTAGCTGAAAGCATAAGTGCTCCCTGGGTGATTTTGGTAATTAATTTCAAGATATCTCTTGTTGGACTAATGCTTTCATCTAATATGCTTCAGATGAGTTCAACAATGGAGTGGCATGGACTAGAGGATGTGGAACCCCTTCGAGATGATAAGGACAATGGATTGGCTCAAGCTCAGAGCTCAGGACTCTACATTTTTCATTTTAGTGATCCAAGATCACATTGAGTCCATAGGAAAGCCAATACTATTAAGAGGGGATGAGGTGTTGCGTAATGACTTGCTTGCTCAAAGTGCTTAGTGATATGCTCCACAACCCTCAACCACTTTCTCACATCCAGATTTGTCCCAAACCAAAAGTAAACTCGGCCCCACCGAAAGTTTCTATCCGGCGCCACCGAGTTATGTTGACATAGCCACCGCCAGAAACCCTAATCAATTCGGTCTCACCGATGGGATCTCGGTCTCACTGAGATGGGCTTGCAAACTCTCTGTTCCCTATTGCATTAATTTCGGTCTCACCGAAATATGAAAATCGGTCCCACCGAGTTTGCTTGGCCAACTCTCTGTTTTGCTCATTACCCAAATCGGTCCCATCGAGTTTGTGTAATCGGTCCAACCGAGATAAGGCTTTACCCTAACCCTAGCACATCGGTCCCACCAAGTTGATCATGTCGGTCCCACCAAAATGCCTAACGGTCACATAAAGAACCAAATCGGTCCGACCGAGTTTTATAATTTGGTCCCACCGAGTTTGGTGATTTCTGTGTAACGGTTAGATTTTGTGTGGAGGCTATATATACCCCTCCACCCACTCTTCATTTGTGGAGAGAGCCATCAGAATATGCCTACACTTCCAACATACATTTTCTGAGAGAGAACCACCTACACTTGTGTTGAGGTCAAGATATTCCATTCCAACCACTTAAATCTTTATCTCTAGCCTTCCCAAGTTGCTTTCCACTCAAATCATCTTTCTACCAAATCCAATCCTCTGAGAGAGAGTTGAGTGTTAGGGAGACTATCATTTGAAGCACAAGAGCAAGGAGTTCATCATCAACACACCATCTATTACCTTTTGGAGAGTGGTGTCTCCTAGATTGGTTAGGTGTCACTTGGGAGCCTCCGTCAAGATTGTGGAGTTGAACCAAGGAGTTTGTA
>NW_021187644.1:0-3118 GCF_002162155.2 Triticum dicoccoides
ATGATGTAGACGCGTGTGCCCCTGAACGACGATGCGCGCGGGGCGTCCGAATGATGTAGACGCATCCCGCGGAGTGGCAATGTGCGCGGGTCGTCCGAGTGATGTAGACGCGTGCCGCGGAATGACGATGCGCGCGGAGCGTGTGAGTGATGTAGACGCGTTCCGCGGACTGGCGACGTGCGGGGCGTGCGGGCGATGTGGCGCGCGGGGCGTCCGAGTGATGTAGACGCGTCCCGCTTCCTGACCGCGTGCAGCGTGGCCAAGTGTTGAGGACATGTCCAGCATCCCACGGGCGGCCAAACGCCAGTGATCCAGTTTGGTCCGAGTGAGCTAGTTGCCGGCGGGTGATGCCGGAAGGAGTGTGCGCCCGCGCTGCGCCGGAAGGCCCGTTGACGAAGACGTGTCCAACGAAGCAGCGAGGCGCGGGGCGGCTGAGTCCCTGCTTGTTAGTCATCCGGATGCAAAATTCATCCGAATAATCTGCACGTTAGTTGTTCAGAGTGCAAAATCCATCTCTTGGTTAGCCGGCCGAGTGAACCTGGACGTTAGCCGGCTGAGTGAACTCAAAGACTTCACGGCCGAGTGGGCGCCGTCCTAGTGGACCACAGCTGAGCTGCGATTCGGTCGGTGTGGAGCCAGCTGGGCAGGCCGACGAAGAGTGCTGAGCTCGGAGGCGCTGGTCAGGTTTGGCGCGGGCAGCTCTATCCGGCTTGCAGGCAGACAGGATCCAGCGGTGTCAAGTGTCAACCAACGCATTGAGGGAATTGCTCACATCCAGGACCTGCATGCAAGAGGCGTTAGCACTAATTAAGCAAGAGTAAAAGTCCCGTACTGCATGCAATGGAGCAGGCAAGCCGGATCCAGTGGAGATGGCCTGCAGTCAATTGCCGACGCCCCGTATTTGTACGCATGATCTGCATGCAAGAAGCGTTAATTAGTGTTAATTAAGCAAAAGTTAATACCATTCTGCATGTGGTGGAAGTTTCCTTCTTCCACGGGGGCCATTTATCTCCCTGCCGATTTATTGCCACATCGGCCTTGTGCCCCGACTCCGGACGTTGCAGCAGGGTAGCAGCCGCCGGCGGGAGGAATCGCTGCGCATGGGGGGCGCAACCAGCCCTCACACTTGCACGCGTCGGGCCTGCGACACTACCACGGAAGCCATGGCGGGGCCGCGACGCCTGTAGAAGGGCTCGCCGTTTGCGGGTAGCGTGACTGGCCTCTGACAGATGCGCCGTGTGGAGCGCACCGTCCATGCGGCGCCTTGCCGTGCGGGAAGCCGGGCAGTTGGTCGCAGAGACCATGCTCAAGGGGACGATCGGAGGAAGGAGCGGGCCAACGATGATGGAGTCGATGGAGCGGATGCAGAGGTCGTATACTTCACCGAACATCCGCGCGGGAGCCGGATCGTCGGTCGAGACTTCCTGGAAGAAGAGGAGGTCGTTCCGAAGGGCGTCGCTGTAGCATTCCGCGTCAGGGCATCGGGAAGATTAGGTGGTCTTCCTCCATGCCTGATGCCCTCTGTTCTTCTTACTCTCGATCCATGATCGATCATGCATGCTCATAGTGTCTAGTAAAAGATGTAATTTACCCCTTTTTGTGATGCTTCAGAAGCTCGCTGTGGAGATGAACAGTATGTAATATATCAAAGAAAGTAAATACAGATGAATAAGATATAGACGCCATGCCCCAAGGTGGGCGCCAACTGTCGTGGTAACGATTCCGACAGTAAGAGAGGGGTAGGATAAAGGAGCATGATCTATCAAGATGCATATAGGTGACACGGTGGTTTTAGCGAGTTCGGACCTCTCACGGTGGAGATAACAACCCTACGTCTCGTGCTCCGCAGAGGCTTTGTTTTATCTTAGTATATATCCGAAGATTACAATGAAAGGAGAACGGATCCCCGTAGTCCTGAGACTAATGGTGAAAAAGAGAGAGAGAGATGGAAGAAAAAAAAGAGCCCCCCAAGTCTAGTGGTGGGAGCGGCTTATATATAGTGCGCCACCCCTTCACCTCCTATGTTACAAAGTGGGGCATGAATGCCATAATGCCAGCCCACTACCAAGCCCTCACCATGAGAATGATGTCGACTGCTTTGTTGCCTGCTGGTCTTCGTATATCCGAGTGAATCATACGGTCGAGTGGTTAACTGTCACTAGTAGAAAAGGGGGCAATGGTCTAGGCCGGGTCAGCCCATTAGTCCCGGTTCAGTCCAGAACCGGGACCAATGGTGGCATTGGACCCGGTTCGTGAGCCCCGGGGGCCGGCCGGGCCACGTGGGCCATTTGTCCCGGTTCGTCTGGACCTTTTGGTCCCGGTTGGTGGTACGAACCGGGACCAATGGGCCTCGCTCCTGGCCCACCACTATTTGTCCCGGTTGGTGGCATGAACCGGGACCAAAGGCTGCCCTTTAGTCCCGGTTCATGCCACCAACCGGGACCAATGAGGTGCCTATATATGCCCTCTCGCGTAAGAGCAGAGCACACTGCTCTGTTTTTTCTGGCAGCCGAGGGGGAGAGGGCTTGGTGGTGCTCTAGCTCACCTCCTATGCACACAAGTTGTTCGACGGAATGCCCGAGCCACACTACTTAAGCTTTGTCCTCTCCAAGCTCGACCTCCAAGCTCCATTTTCCTTAATATTTGTCTAGGTTTAGCGGTCCGTCACGCCCCGTCCCCGTCTTCACCGCCATCGATAACCCGCGCCGATCTCATCGCCGGCACCACCGTGGAGAGCCTCTTGTTCTTATCTTCTTTCTGAAAGGGAAAATATTCTTACTTGTATGTTTATATATATACTTGTATTATTTTCTTACTTTTATTATTGCATCTTATATAGTGCGATGGTTTTGGTATCCACCCCCGTCGGCCCTCGTCCTGTCTATGATTCGGATGTGGTATATATTATCTTTTCATAACTATTGATTCATTTATTGTTTATGAAAATTATGCCGACCAACGTGACATAGATTTTATTTATCTAGGAGGTTGTTGAACCGGAAATTCTAACCGACCCTATTGTCGAGAGGTTAAATTTAGTTGAAGAACAAAACAATTTCTTGAAGGAAAAAATAAGAAAAATTGAGGAGGAGAAGATGATATTGGAGTTGCATGTTGC
>NW_021187645.1:0-727 GCF_002162155.2 Triticum dicoccoides
TCAGCGTCAGGGGGGGGTTAGTCAATGGTGATTAGCACTAAGCTAATCACCTGACGGGCCGGCCCCACCTGGCAGGACTCAGGCGACGGGGGCTCGTCGCCGGCGACCTCTGGACGCGGCGGAGTCCGCGCCACAGGCCACGGGGACGGCGTCTGAGAGCACCGGGGCGTAGCCCGGGCTCTCGCGCATCTGATAGGGTAGGTGGAGGGAGCGGGGACGGCCGGAGCTCGCCGGAGAGAAGCTCGGGGCGGCGGCCGGAGTTCGGCCGCGAGCGGGATCGGGCTGCGGGGCACGGGGAGGCCACATGAGGGGCCCGGCGGCACCCTCGTGGCACCAGGAACGCGGAGGGAGGCTTGGTTTGGGCGGAGGCGGGCCGAGACGGCGGCGGCGACGTGGACGGCGGCGAGGGGCTTCGGCCGTGGGGGGGAGCGGCGCTACGGCACGGGAACGGGAGGGAGAAGAGAGGGGAACGGCGGCGGAGCTCACCGCGATCACGCAGAGCAGCACAGCGGGGTCGGGGAGGACCTGGTGACGGTGAATCGACGTCGGCGGACGGCGGAGCCCGAGGAGGAAGACGATGGCGATGGTGGCTCCTCAGGGCACTCCGGCTTGCTTGGCTCGGCGAGGAGGTAGAGGGGGTCGCGGCGGAGCTCGGGGGCTCCACGGAGGGGCGAGGGGACGGCGGGGAGCGCGTCGGTGACGAGCTGCGGCGGCGGCAGTGCTTCGG
>NW_021187646.1:0-864 GCF_002162155.2 Triticum dicoccoides
CCAAGGTGCGCTTACGTGTCGGCCATCAACACTCGCAGTTTTGGCCGATTCTGGCCCGTTTCACGGACTTTTACTCACCGCTTTGGGGTCCCAAAAGTGATTTTCATGGTTGTTGAACCCCAATATGTGCTTATGTGTTGGTCGTTGAGACTCGCAGTTTGGGCCGATTCTAGCCCATTTCTTGGACTGTTACTCAGTTTTGGGGTTCCGAAGTGATTTCCACGATTGACGAACCCCGGGTTGCGTTTATGTGTCGGTCATCAACACTCACAATTTTGGCCAATTCTGGTCCGTTTTGTGGACTATTACTTTTCGGGGTCCCGGAGCGATTTTCACAATTGACGATCCCAGGGTGCGTTTGCATGTCCATCGTCAACACTCATAGTTTTGGCCAATTCTGACCCGTTTCGTGGACTATTACTAACCGTTTTGGGGTCCCGAAGCGATTTGCATAGTTGTTGAACTCCAAGGTGCGCTGACGTGTCGGTTATCAACACTCGCGGTTTTTGTCGATTCTAACCTGTTTCGTGCACTATTACTCACGGTTTTGGGGTCCCAAAGCGATTTCCATGGTAGTTGAACCCCAAGGTGCGCTTACATGTCGGTCATCAACAACCGCTGTTTTGGTCGATTCTGGACCGTTTCAAGGACTATTGTTGAACCCCGGGGTGCGTTTACGTGTCGGTCATCGATACTCACGGTTTTTGTCATGTCTGACCCGTTTCGTGGACTATTACTCACCATTTTGGGGTCCCAAAGCGATTTCCATGGTTGTCGAACCCCAAGGTGTGCTTATGTATCGGTCATCAACACTCATAATTTTGGCTAATTCTGGTCCGTTTCGTGGACTATTACTCACGATTC
>NW_021187647.1:0-3357 GCF_002162155.2 Triticum dicoccoides
AGGGCCGTATTCGAGACCTCCAAGAGAGAGAGATCAATCTGGTCGTAGTGGCGCAGGTCATGCTGATTCGGCGCCTTCTGCCCTACCAACGTCGCCCCCTCCGCCTGTGGGAATTTAATCCGGAGGGACCACGAGCTCTCCACCACTTCATGGGCGCGACGCTCGTGGAGATGTATAAACTATTCTTCGGATCACAAGAGATGTGTTCGGACTTGATCGAGGATGCATGTCTAAGCTACAATCGCCCGGATACTCAAGTAAGTAGTCCTGTGCCCGGACGCGCTATCCGTACATTTATTATAAACTTTCCCTTTAAAGAGCTGCCCCTTGAAAAGGAGTGGATAGCGAAAGCAAAACTAATAAGGTGTCCGGCCCCCCTCCCTGAGACCACGCCGGATCCTGTGTTAACCAAGATGCTGAAGGCTGCGCCTTTGGAAGAGGGCAAAGGGGGGAACAAGGAAACTACTGCCTCCGCGAAGGAGGCTTTCAAATAAGGAGGGACCGAGAGTCCCTCCCTCCCGGGGGAGAAGAGGACCGCTTCTAAAGATCCGGAGGCCAAGGCCTCAAAGTGGGGAAGAAATCTTCACCAGGGGGTCCTACACCAGGAGAAGCCCCGGCCGCACTATTTCCACAAGGGAATCAACCCTCCAGCGAGCCGTAAGTAGAAAGGGGAGTTTTGTAACAAGAAACATCCCTGTTTTTATTTCTGAAGATAACCGAAGTTTTACCTTGTAGTTCGGATCTCAGCCCTTCTCAGCAGAGCTCATCTTCGGGGGATCTTCGTCCGGAGATGATGGAGAGCGAAACTGTCACATCCCTAGCTTCTAGTGCTGCCTGTTGTTGCATTATGTTTAAACTTTTGAAACTTGAACTGAGGGAAATTGGAAGCCTCAAAACCCTAAATAAAAGAAGGGCAGAAACCCTAAAATCTCATTCATTTGTTCCAAAATGCTCTTCTTAAATGTTTGATAAATTTTGGCAAGGGTTCTGGTCCCAACCAAAATATTGAACATTTTTAAGGATTTATTTTTGGGACTTTGAATTTAATTCATTAGCTATTTGAATTTGAATTATATTCATATAATTAGAATATAATTTCAAATACCCCTGAAATATTTTATGAGCTTTTGGAAAAGTCCATCTAGCAAAATAAAAATATTCAGAGGAGTTTTTGGCATTGTTTGAATTATTTTAAATTCAAAACAGTGGCAAAAGATTAAATTAAAGAAAACAGAACATAAATATAAAACAGAGCACATACCTGGCGACTTACCTGTGAAGCCCACCTGGTGGCCCAACAGGACCGGCCCAGCGCGGCCGAGCCCACCCTTTTTCCTGTCGTCTTCCTCCCCTCGCACCGAAGCAGCTCGGTGGCGAGCGCCGACGCCGCCCTGGCCACCTCCTGCTTGCCACCGAGGTGCCCCGACGCGTCTGGATACGCCCGTAGCCCCCTCTGTCTCTCCCCTCGCTCTCTGATGTCTCTTGATCCCTTCCCCCACCTCTACTCTCTCTCTCGCGCAGCCCGAGCAGAGCTCATCGCCGCCGCTCGCCGTTGCCACACCCAGAGCCTCCCCCTCGACCCCTCGGCGTGCCCAGTAGCTCGGCTACCTCGCCCTCATCCTCTCTGCCGAGTCAAGCGACCTCGGACGCCCTGCATCGCCGTCATTGAGCCGTCTTCTTCATGCACGGCCGCCGGATGCCGCGCGCCGATTCGCCGTCTCCGACGCGTCCCCGAGCCCGCTGAACCGCTCTCCGGCCTCCCTGTGAGCTACCGCATCTTCCCCTTCTCATCCTTTTCCTGTTTGCGCACTCTAGCTAGCCCCACCACCTTGCCCGAGAATCCCTCGCTGCCGGCCATGGCGCCGTCGCGGCCACAGCCGTCGCCGCTTGCTTATGAGCCCGCCAACGCGCTCAGTGCATCCGAAGGACCTCAAATCACCCAACTGCTGCTCCTCCCGTGCTCTGTGGCATGGTTTCCGTCGATAGCCGAACTCCGGCAGCCGCAAAAGAGCTCGCCGCCGGCAGCTCCGACCACCCCAGCTGCTGTCGCTTATATCTTTAGATGCGCCTTCCTCCCAGGAACCCGTAGGAGCAAACCGCACGTCAAATGGTGCTCCGTAGCGAGCACACAGTGCACCTCCGCTGTCGGCCGTGGTCGTCGCCGGCGACACTCCGGTGGCTGGTGACATGGCGACGTCATTAAACGCTAATGACGCACTAACCAACCCCCTAGGCCACTGACTAATGGGCCCCACGCCCTAATTAACACAAATTACATCTTCTGTTTAATTTAACTAACCCCGGTGGGCCCACGCGTCGGTGTTAACTACGCTGACGTGGCCGTTGACTTGGTCCCACCTGTCAGTGAGCTAAGCAGCCCTGTGACACTGACGTGTGGCCCCCACACGTCAGGTTTGACCTGGACCCGCCCAGTTGACTCTGCTGACGTCACAGTGACGTGGTGCTGACGCCATAAATCATTTTCTGTATTTATTATTATTCAGGAAAATTCAGAAAATGCCCTAAACTTCAATAAATCATAGAAAATCAACCGTAAGTCAGAATGAGATAATTTATATATGAAAAATCATCAGAAAAATCCAATCTATCCATATGTACCATTTTCATGCATGTTAGAACAACTTATGACCACTGTTTAGGACAATTCAGTTAAATGGCATTTAAATAATCACATATGGAGTTTGAATTTGAATCTTGTATTCAAACCAACTTCATTTAATCTGTTGCTAATTGCATTAGCTCAAAACACATTCATATTGCCATGTCATGAGCATGCATCATATTGTGCATTGCATTGATTGTATTTCTTCTTTGTTGGCGGTATCTGTTCCCTCCCGGTAGACGATGTTCCGACGTTGTGATCGTTGACACTGATGAAGACTCAGTGTTATCTTCAGAAGTGCCAGGCAAGCAAAAACCCTTGTTCATTCCGATAAAATCCCACTCTCTCGCTCCTGCTCTCTTTTACTGCATTAGGACAACAACGACATATTTGTTACTTGCTGCGGTAGCTGTACCCCTTTATCCTTTGCATGACCTGTCATTGCCACAGTAAATAGATGAAACCCACTAGCATGAGTAGGAGTTGTTTGAGCCCTGATGTGCCTACTCATTCATGCTTGTTCGTCATGCCTGCTACTGCTTAGAGTTGAGTCAGGTCTGATTCATCGGGGATGAATCAGAGGTGTGTGAACATGTCCTACTGTGTGTGAGCTAAGTGTGTGAACACGATTTGGTAAAGGTAGCGGTGAGAGGCCATGTAGGAGTACATGGTGGGTTGTCTCATCGCCGCCGTCCTCAGGAACTGAGTTCTGTGTTTGTGATCCATGAACAGCT
>NW_021187648.1:0-1590 GCF_002162155.2 Triticum dicoccoides
GGAGTACATGGTGGGTTGTCTCATTGCAGCCGTCCTCAGGAACTGAGTTCTGTGTTTGTGATCCATGATTCAGCTACTACCACGCATTGGGCCCGAAACCAATGGACCCTCTCGGCTTCTTGATCACCCTTGTCCTCTGTCCAGGAGTTGCAAGTAGTTTCTGGTGTTTGTAGTATGCTGGAGGCCGTGCGCAGCGCTGACCGTAGGGGTGGGCTGTGATGCGGTAGGCACGTGGCCGGGTAAACCGGGCGCCCGTTTGGTGTCTCGGAACCCTGTTCACATCGTTTGGGGCTGTGAGCGAAACTCCGGCCGGATCTCCTCATGGATGGAACCCGAATAGGCGATAAACCTGGACTAGAGACTTGAGTGTTTAGGTAGGCCGTGGCCGACACCCACGTTGGGCTTCCGCTTGAAGGTTGCCGAGTACATGTCGTGTAAACGGCGGTAAGTGGTGAGAGCGTGTGTGAAGAAGTACACCCCTGCAGGGTTAATATGATCTATTCGAATAGCCATGTCCGCGGAAAAGGACTTCTGGGTTGCTTATATCAGTTCATAGACAAGTGAAAGTGGATACTCTAAAATACGCAAGATAAGCGTGAGTGCTATGGATGGCGTTCTCGTAGGGGAACGAGAGCGGATCCATAGTGGTGTATTGATATGGTGAATATGTGGACTCGTGTGCGCCACCTCAAAAGAGTCGCTTGCAGTCGTAGGTTTAGGATAGCCACCGAGTCAAAGCTGGCTTGCTGCAGTTAAACCCCACCATCCCCTTTGTTGATAATGATGCATATGTAGTTAGTTCTGATGTAAGTCTTGCTGGGTACATTTGTACTCACGTTTGCCTATTTTATGTTTTTGCAGAGAGACTTCAGTCTCACTAGTAGTTCCACGTGGACTTCGACGTTTAGCTTGATACCTCAGCTACGATCTTGTGCCCTCGGCGGGATCTGGTAGATAGTCAGGCTTCTCGGCCTTTTTCATTTATAGATGTCTGTACCCAGACATGATAGCTTCCGCTTGTGCTTTGACTTGTATGCTCTGAGTGTTGGGTCATGAGACCATGTTTGTAATGTCTCGCTCCTCGGAGCCTATTGAATAAACTACTTGAGTCGTAGAGTCATTTGTGATGCCATGTTGTATTGCACATATCGAGCATATTGTGTGTATGTTATTGAAATGCTTGGTATGTGTGGGATCTGACTACCTAGTTGTTTATCTTTAGTAGCCTCTCTTACCGGGAAATGTCTCCTAGTGTTACCGCTGAGCCATGGTAGCTTGCTACTGCTCTGGAACACTTAGGCTGGCCGGCATGTGTCCTTCTTCGTTCCTGTGTCTGTCCCTTCGGGGAAATGTCACGCATTGAGTACCGGAGTCCTGTTAGCCCGCTACAGCCCGGTTTACCGGAGTCCTGCTAGCCCAGTGCTACAGCCCGGACCCACTTGCTGATGACTGACACGTTCGAAGCTGGGTCATGGATGCCTGTCCCTGTAAGTCTGTGCCACTTTGGGTTTACGACTAGTCATGTCAGCCCGGGCTCCTTATCATATGGATGCTAGCGACACTATCATATACGTGAGCCAAAAGGCGCAA
>NW_021187649.1:0-2306 GCF_002162155.2 Triticum dicoccoides
CCACACCATAATTGGCATGTAACTCAGTATTACGTTGTAGATAGAAAGGTGTGTAGAAATAGGTGGAACGTCTTACCTCGTTAGAGGCGATGACTTCGTGTTAAATATGCAGTACATGCGTGGGTTACATCGAGAAAAGAAAACGAAGGTACGAAGCGTCTTAATGTCTGAGGACAATGGAACTCGAGTTAATACTATCTAGTACCGAGCAAAAATAGCACTCAAGTTCATATAATCACTTTTTTGATTAACAAAGGTATGAAGTATCTTCATGTCTGAGGACAATGGAACTCAAGTTCATACTATCTAGTTACACAATCTCTAATGCATTTTGTTTTTGCGACACATACATATGTCATCGAGACGAATTACTGAACTAATTTATTATAATGAATTACTAAATGAGCAGTGAGTGCGGGCTTGTTATATATACAAAAATCATCCACACAATTAAATACACCACTCAACTCAACTCATATTACACGCAGTCCTAAAGACATGAACGTCGACGATGCTGCAGATTGAGGATGGAGGGAGCTGCAAGGCACACATATAGAAAAGGGAGGACAAATGGTGAATTAAAACAAATATTTTATACCAAACTTTTGTACTTATTTAATCTTTTTTTGTCATACTACAATATTAGTGAGTATAGTTTTCATATTTACTTTTATAATTTGTATAATTACCTACATAACATTAATGTATGTGTTGTGTATATTTTAATATCATGGCAAACATATATAAAGTGTAATGTCTAACCAATATCTTTATAGTGGTTTCTAGTATATTATTATGTAAGCATATTTATAGAACGTTGTGGAGTATAAATTGTACAATTTGCAAATGCAATGCAAGTTATGTTCCTAATAAATTGACAACATGTCCATGACATTAAACTAGCATTGATTACTTATGAACATGGAAATGTGGCAAATTCACAGTTTTGCATCATTGGATTTGTTTATGTGATAAACTCATCTGATCACTTGGTTTCATCTCGTGTATACATGATCTTATTTCTGATATAAAAGGTTCTGCACAAAATTAAACTTAAAAACCCATTTACCATATTTTTCACTACAACTTGCAAAACATATATTGGAGAGAAACTAGCAAGCCAACTAAGCTCATCTTCGCCTATCTGATTGGTTTTTACCATGTAGTAGATTCTATATTGATCTGTGGTGCATACTTGATTCTACAAAATGTGGAATTGTTTTCCAACATAAACCAATAGTTGATCCTTACTATCTATGTTTATGTCAACATACTCACATTCGGCCTCACCACAGAGCAACCCCATCAATTATATTATTTCTTTTTCCATATATTTTTTGTTGCATGCGTGCGTGCAAGCGGCGAATACAAATCCAGTTGTTATATCAGCAAGATGCGACTACTAAGTATAGTAACGATCACTCTTTTGGCTTTGGCTTTTGCTACTGCATAGAGAGCAAGGGTGCGTCCCTTTGTACGTGCAGCTAGCATATATTCGTGCATGCCATTTCCATCCATTGATCGGCATCGGATGGAGCGCCCTCTGCCATCCATCGTGCGGAACAGAACATCGCACTTCGTGATAATCATTCATAAAGTTCCACAGTAGCAGACATATAATGTGTCAAAAGGAGCCAGCGTCACTTATTCGACGCACATCTTTGTTTTCCGAAAGGACATAAATATATTTAGAATGGGAAAATTATTGTTCACATGGGACGCTTTGGCCGAGTGGTTAAGGCGTGTGCCTGCTAAGTACATGGGGTTTCCCCGCGAGAGTTCGAATCTCTCAGGCGTCGTGTAGTTTTTTTCTTTTGCCCCAGAAGCTAATACTCATCTCCAAGTGTATATATACCAGTAGCTCCATGGGAGGTCAGTGTGGTTTATCTCGAGCCCCATTTTAGACTCCAAAGTCCAAACTAATTAAGTAGCTAGGATCAAGAGCAGCTGGAGATGGATAGCTCCACTAACTCTAAACTCAAGCCTGTCGTCGACCAAGAAGAAGCCCAAGAGAAACCAGGCAGAGAGCGAGGAGGATGGATCACTCTCCCCTTCATAGCTGGTACGGTACATACGTGCAGACCTCTCTCTCTCTCTCTCTCTCTCTCTCTCTCTCACACACACACACACACAATCTGTGTAGACGACTAGACGTATGTATGTATCACTCGCTCCGTCTCTGTGTGAGCAGGGAGCATGCTGGGGCTGGGGCTGGCCGTCAACGGGACGACAAACAACCTGCTGGTGTACCTGCTCAAGGAGTACAACGTGGAGAGCATCGACGCCGCGCAGATCGCCAACGTCGC
>NW_021187650.1:0-1141 GCF_002162155.2 Triticum dicoccoides
GATTCCGAAACTGTTGTGGCACATCTTAGTAAATAAAATGGTATAGCCACCCTGTTCACTAATGATGAGAAAACTCACTATTACTTAATCCTTAAGTTGTTTCCATTCTTATTAAAGGGTGATGCTAAAACATGGTTTAATTCTCTTGATCCTGGTTGTGTGCGTAGTCCCCAGGATATGATTTATTACTTCTCTACTAATTATTTCCCCGCTCATAAGAAACAAGCTGCTTTAAGGGAAATATATAATTTTGTGCAAATTGAAGAAGAGAGTCTCCCACAAGCTTGGGGGAGGCTTCTCCGATTACTTAATGATTTGCCTGATCATCCTCTCAAGAAAAATGAAATACTTGATATCTTTTATAATGGACTAACTGATGCTTCTAGAGACTACCTGGATAGTTGTGCTGGTTGTGTTTTTAGGGAAAGAACTGTTGATCAAGCTGAATTGTTATTGAATAATATATATGTTGAGTAATGAAAATGATTGGACACTTCCTGAACCAACTCCTAAACCAACTCCGAAGAAAAGGGGTATTCTATTTCTCAGTCCTGAAGATATGCAAGAGGCAAAGAAATCTATGAAAGAAAAAGGTATTAAAGCTGAAGATGTTAAGAATTTACCACCTATTGAAGAAATACATGGTCTTGATAACCCGCCACAGGTAGTAAAGGTAAATTCTCTCTATAGATTTGATGAAGGTGATATTCCTCATTATAAGTCTGCTAGCCAATGCTTGGATGAGTTTAATAATTTCATTGTTAAACAAGAAAACTTCAATGCTTATGTTGGTAGACAATTGAACCGCAATGCTGATATACTTGAACACTTGAGTGATTATATGTCTCGAGTTAAAGATGAACTTAAACTTATTAGTAAACATGCTTCTATGGTTACCACTCAAGTAGAAGAAGTACTTAAGGCTCAGAATGATTTGCTCAATGAACTAAATAATAAGAAAAATGTTAATGTTGTTAGAGTCATGACTAGAGGGGGTAAAATGACTCAGGAACCTTTGTATCCTGAGGGCCACCCCAAGAGGATTGAGCAAGATTCTCAGAGAACTAATGTTGATGCACCTAGTTCTTCTAAAAGGAAGAAAAAGAAAAATGATAGGACTTTGCATGCTTCTAGTGAACCT
>NW_021187651.1:0-1376 GCF_002162155.2 Triticum dicoccoides
TGTGCCTGAGGGTTATGTTATGGATGAAGAAACTACTAAAGACTTCTTAGCTTGCAATGATAGATCTAATCTTAAGAAATTATTAGCTAAGCTTAAAGAAAAATCCTTGAATGCTAGAATGAAATATGACCCTGCTTTTGCTACTTCATCTATCTTTATTACTGATAAGGATTATTATTTCTCTGTCGATCCTGAGTTAATTACTTTGGTTGAATCTGATCCTTTTTATGGCTATGATTCCGAAACTGTTGTGGCACATCTTAGTAAATAAAATGGTATAGCCACCCTGTTCACTAATGATGAGAAAACTCACTATTACTTAATCCTTAAGTTGTTTCCATTCTTATTAAAGGGTGATGCTAAAACATGGTTTAATTCTCTTGATCCTGGTTGTGTGCGTAGTCCCCAGGATATGATTTATTACTTCTCTACTAATTATTTCCCCGCTCATAAGAAACAAGCTGCTTTAAGGGAAATATATAATTTTGTGCAAATTGAAGAAGAGAGTCTCCCACAAGCTTGGGGGAGGCTTCTCCGATTACTTAATGATTTGCCTGATCATCCTCTCAAGAAAAATGAAATACTTGATATCTTTTATAATGGACTAACTGATGCTTCCAGAGACTACCTGGATAGTTGTGCTGGTTGTGTTTTCAGGGAAAGAACTGTTGATCAAGCTGAATTGTTATTGAATAATATATATGTTGAGTAATGAAAATGATTGGACACTTCCTGAACCAACTCCTAAACCAACTCCGAAGAAAAGGGGTATTCTATTTCTCAGTCCTGAAGATATGCAAGAGGCAAAGAAATCTATGAAAGAAAAAGGTATTAAAGCTGAAGATGTTAAGAATTTACCACCTATTGAAGAAATACATGGTCTTGATAACCCGCCACAGGTAGTAAAGGTAAATTCTCTCTATAGATTTGATGAAGGTGATATTCCTCATTATAAGTCTGCTAGCCAATGCTTGGATGAGTTTAATAATTTCATTGTTAAACAAGAAAACTTCAATGCTTATGTTGGTAGACAATTGAACCGCAATGCTGATATACTTGAACACTTGAGTGATTATATGTCTCGAGTTAAAGATGAACTTAAACTTATTAGTAAACATGCTTCTATGGTTACCACTCAAGTAGAAGAAGTACTTAAGGCTCAGAATGATTTGCTCAATGAACTAAATAATAAGAAAAATGTTAATGTTGTTAGAGTCATGACTAGAGGGGGTAAAATGACTCAGGAACCTTTGTATCCTGAGGGCCACCCCAAGAGGATTGAGCAAGATTCTCAGAGAACTAATGTTGATGCACCTAGTTCTTCTAAAAGGAAGAAAAAGAAAAATGATAGGACTTTGCATGCTTCTAGTGAACCT
>NW_021187652.1:0-3118 GCF_002162155.2 Triticum dicoccoides
ATGATGTAGACGCGTGTGCCCCTGAACGACGATGCGCGCGGGGCGTCCGAATGATGTAGACGCATCCCGCGGAGTGGCAATGTGCGCGGGTCGTCCGAGTGATGTAGACGCGTGCCGCGGAATGACGATGCGCGCGGAGCGTGTGAGTGATGTAGACGCGTTCCGCGGACTGGCGACGTGCGGGGCGTGCGGGCGATGTGGCGCGCGGGGCGTCCGAGTGATGTAGACGCGTCCCGCTTCCTGACCGCGTGCAGCGTGGCCAAGTGTTGAGGACATGTCCAGCATCCCACGGGCGGCCAAACGCCAGTGATCCAGTTTGGTCCGAGTGAGCTAGTTGCCGGCGGGTGATGCCGGAAGGAGTGTGCGCCCGCGCTGCGCCGGAAGGCCCGTTGACGAAGACGTGTCCAACGAAGCAGCGAGGCGCGGGGCGGCTGAGTCCCTGCTTGTTAGTCATCCGGATGCAAAATTCATCCGAATAATCTGCACGTTAGTTGTTCAGAGTGCAAAATCCATCTCTTGGTTAGCCGGCCGAGTGAACCTGGACGTTAGCCGGCTGAGTGAACTCAAAGACTTCACGGCCGAGTGGGCGCCGTCCTAGTGGACCACAGCTGAGCTGCGATTCGGTCGGTGTGGAGCCAGCTGGGCAGGCCGACGAAGAGTGCTGAGCTCGGAGGCGCTGGTCAGGTTTGGCGCGGGCAGCTCTATCCGGCTTGCAGGCAGACAGGATCCAGCGGTGTCAAGTGTCAACCAACGCATTGAGGGAATTGCTCACATCCAGGACCTGCATGCAAGAGGCGTTAGCACTAATTAAGCAAGAGTAAAAGTCCCGTACTGCATGCAATGGAGCAGGCAAGCCGGATCCAGTGGAGATGGCCTGCAGTCAATTGCCGACGCCCCGTATTTGTACGCATGATCTGCATGCAAGAAGCGTTAATTAGTGTTAATTAAGCAAAAGTTAATACCATTCTGCATGTGGTGGAAGTTTCCTTCTTCCACGGGGGCCATTTATCTCCCTGCCGATTTATTGCCACATCGGCCTTGTGCCCCGACTCCGGACGTTGCAGCAGGGTAGCAGCCGCCGGCGGGAGGAATCGCTGCGCATGGGGGGCGCAACCAGCCCTCACACTTGCACGCGTCGGGCCTGCGACACTACCACGGAAGCCATGGCGGGGCCGCGACGCCTGTAGAAGGGCTCGCCGTTTGCGGGTAGCGTGACTGGCCTCTGACAGATGCGCCGTGTGGAGCGCACCGTCCATGCGGCGCCTTGCCGTGCGGGAAGCCGGGCAGTTGGTCGCAGAGACCATGCTCAAGGGGACGATCGGAGGAAGGAGCGGGCCAACGATGATGGAGTCGATGGAGCGGATGCAGAGGTCGTATACTTCACCGAACATCCGCGCGGGAGCCGGATCGTCGGTCGAGACTTCCTGGAAGAAGAGGAGGTCGTTCCGAAGGGCGTCGCTGTAGCATTCCGCGTCAGGGCATCGGGAAGATTAGGTGGTCTTCCTCCATGCCTGATGCCCTCTGTTCTTCTTACTCTCGATCCATGATCGATCATGCATGCTCATAGTGTCTAGTAAAAGATGTAATTTACCCCTTTTTGTGATGCTTCAGAAGCTCGCTGTGGAGATGAACAGTATGTAATATATCAAAGAAAGTAAATACAGATGAATAAGATATAGACGCCATGCCCCAAGGTGGGCGCCAACTGTCGTGGTAACGATTCCGACAGTAAGAGAGGGGTAGGATAAAGGAGCATGATCTATCAAGATGCATATAGGTGACACGGTGGTTTTAGCGAGTTCGGACCTCTCACGGTGGAGATAACAACCCTACGTCTCGTGCTCCGCAGAGGCTTTGTTTTATCTTAGTATATATCCGAAGATTACAATGAAAGGAGAACGGATCCCCGTAGTCCTGAGACTAATGGTGAAAAAGAGAGAGAGAGATGGAAGAAAAAAAAGAGCCCCCCAAGTCTAGTGGTGGGAGCGGCTTATATATAGTGCGCCACCCCTTCACCTCCTATGTTACAAAGTGGGGCATGAATGCCATAATGCCAGCCCACTACCAAGCCCTCACCATGAGAATGATGTCGACTGCTTTGTTGCCTGCTGGTCTTCGTATATCCGAGTGAATCATACGGTCGAGTGGTTAACTGTCACTAGTAGAAAAGGGGGCAATGGTCTAGGCCGGGTCAGCCCATTAGTCCCGGTTCAGTCCAGAACCGGGACCAATGGTGGCATTGGACCCGGTTCGTGAGCCCCGGGGGCCGGCCGGGCCACGTGGGCCATTTGTCCCGGTTCGTCTGGACCTTTTGGTCCCGGTTGGTGGTACGAACCGGGACCAATGGGCCTCGCTCCTGGCCCACCACTATTTGTCCCGGTTGGTGGCATGAACCGGGACCAAAGGCTGCCCTTTAGTCCCGGTTCATGCCACCAACCGGGACCAATGAGGTGCCTATATATGCCCTCTCGCGTAAGAGCAGAGCACACTGCTCTGTTTTTTCTGGCAGCCGAGGGGGAGAGGGCTTGGTGGTGCTCTAGCTCACCTCCTATGCACACAAGGTGTTCGACGGAATGCCCGAGCCACACTACTTAAGCTTTGTCCTCTCCAAGCTCGACCTCCAAGCTCCATTTTCCTCAATATTTGTCTAGGTTTAGCGGTCCGTCACGCCCCGTCCCCGTCTTCACCGCCATCGATAACCCGCGCCGATCTCATCGCCGGCACCACCGTGGAGAGCCTCTTGTTCTTATCTTCTTTCTGAAAGGGAAAATATTCTTACTTGTATGTTTATATATATACTTGTATTATTTTCTTACTTTTATTATTGCATCTTATATAGTGCGATGGTTTTGGTATCCACCCCCGTCGGCCCTCGTCCTGTCTATGATTCGGATGTGGTATATATTATCTTTTCATAACTATTGATTCATTTATTGTTTATGAAAATTATGCCGACCAACGTGACATAGATTTTATTTATCTAGGAGGTTGTTGAACCGGAAATTCTAACCGACCCTATTGTCGAGAGGTTAAATTTAGTTGAAGAACAAAACAATTTCTTGAAGGAAAAAATAAGAAAAATTGAGGAGGAGAAGATGATATTGGAGTTGCATGTTGC
>NW_021187653.1:0-981 GCF_002162155.2 Triticum dicoccoides
GATGTCGCCGTCGTGGCCACGGTCACCGTAGCACCCAACCGAGCACACCATCGTGCTCCACACCTCACTAGGAGCACGTAGCGCGCACTAACGCCTCCCCAAGCCCCCTGCAACGTCGATTCCGACCGCACCCGAACTCCGGCCGCCGCAGCCGAGCTCGCCGCCGTCAACTCCGGCCACCCCGAGCCCAACCACCACCACCAATAGTCGCGGCTCAACCTCAGCAACACGTAGATGCCTTCCGCCGTCCATTTGGTTGCCGGAATGGCAAAAAGCACTTTCGCCGCCGTCTCGGGCCTCGCCGGCGTCATGTCGCCGGTGGGGTTTGACCTGTCCGACCTGAGGTTTGACCCCCAGGGTCACTGACGCGTGGGCCCTGTCGGTCAGATGGTTAGATTAGCGCTAACCACTATTAGTTAACCCCTGACACTGACCAGTGGGCCCCAGCGCCACTAATTAGTAATTAGAATTAATTTAACCCTGTTTAACCCCCTGTCACTGACGTGTGGGCCCCACACGTCAGGTTTGACTCCAGCCAGCCGCAGCTGACCACTGACGTCATGCTGACGTCATGCTGGCGCAATAACTATAATTTCTGGATTTAATTTAAATCAGGAAATTCCAGAATATTATTTAAACTTCAAAAAATTCATAACTTTTATTCTGTAACTCCAAATTGGACAAATTATATATGAAAAATGATCAGAAAAATCCAATCTATCCATCTGTACTATTTTCATGCATGATCAAACAAGTTAAATTGATGTTTTAAGCAGAACAAGGAAAAGCACTTTAAAAGGCCATATTTGAATTTGAAATTTGAATCCTTGATTCAAATTTGTTCAAACCCTTCTGGTTTTAGTTGCATTAGCCCAATACACTCATTTTGCCATGTCTCATGCATGCATCATATTGTTGCATACTGTTTGGTAATGTTTGTGTATCGGTGCTCTCTGCGGCAGGTTCTGTCTCCGAGGAATA
>NW_021187654.1:0-1054 GCF_002162155.2 Triticum dicoccoides
ACCTTGGCCGAGAGCTCCACGCCGCCGGCGATGTCGCCGTCGTGGCCACGGTCACCGTAGCACCCAACCGAGCACACCATCGTGCTCCACACCTCACTAGGAGCACGTAGCGCGCACTAACGCCTCCCCAAGCCCCCTGCAACGTCGATTCCGACCGCACCCGAACTCCGGCAGCCGCAGCCGAGCTCGCCGCCGTCAACTCCGGCCACCCCGAGCCCAACCACCACCACCAATAGTCGCGGCTCAACCTCAGCAACACGTAGATGCCTTCCGCCGTCCATTTGGTTGCCGGAATGGCAAAAGGCACTTTCGCCGCCGTCTCGGGCCTCGCCGGCGTCATGTCGCCGGTGGGGTTTGACCTGTCCGACCTGAGGTTTGACCCCCAGGGTCACTGACGCGTGGGCCCTGTCGGTCAGATGGTTAGATTAGCGCTAACCACTGTTAGTTAACCCCTGACACTGACCAGTGGGCCCCAGCGCCACTAATTAGTAATTAGAATTAATTTAACCCTGTTTAACCCCCCTGTCACTGACGTGTGGGCCCCACACGTCAGGTTTGACTCCAGCCAGCCGCAGTTGACCACTGACGTCATGCTGATGTCATGCTGGCGCAATAATTATAATTTCTGGATTTAATTTAAATCAGGAAATTCCAGAATATTATTTAAACTTCAAAAATTCATAACTTTTATTCTGTAACTCCAAATTGGACAAATTATATATGAAAAATGATCAGAAAAATCCAATCTATCCATCTGTACTATTTTCATGCATGATCAAACAAGTTAAATTGATGTTTTAAGCAGAACAAGGAAAAGCACTTTAAAAGGCCATATTTGAATTTGAAATTTGAATCCTTGATTCAAATTTGTTCAAACCCTTCTGGTTTTAGTTGCATTAGCCCAATACACTCATATTGCCATGTTTCATGCATGCATCATATTGTTGCACATTGTTTGGTGATGTTTGTGTATCGGTGCTCTCTGCGGCAGGTTCTGTCCCCGAGGAGTACCGTGATTACCCTAACGAAGAACCGTATCAGTGCATCGAACCAT
>NW_021187655.1:0-2878 GCF_002162155.2 Triticum dicoccoides
TGCGCCGACGTATACATAAGTACTTGTAAACACTGTTGGTGCTACCCCACTTGTAAGCAGTTGTGCAAAACACGACACATTGGCTCAGCTCGCTTCAACACTAGGCTATCGACCTACTAACAATCAACAATCTGCTGTCTGACATATAAGCAACTATGTATCTTGTTACAGTGGTTCATGCAGTTAATTGAGGCCACAATGTAATAAATTCCAAACGTTCACACGCTAGTCTAGCGCTCATGTGGAACACTCGCATTAAACTCGTCTTCATAAAAAACTTGAAAAGCATAAGTTAAGAAATTTTATACATCTCAATGATTCATAGAACATAACAAACATATACTAGTTCACAGCAAAAGACAAAGTTGTGAGAAGGTTTACAAATCAGGAAAAAACAAGCAAGGCTTCTCTCTGAGCAAAGGGCCTCCCGGCAGGCTTAAATTTCCTGGAGTTCACTCTGGTTTTTTCTTGTTGCCACCATTCAGGGTTAGGTTCTCTCATTCTAGAATAACCAATTATAATTGTGGTATCAGCTGGAATGCTGACTTGAACCATGCAGTGTACTGACCAGCTGAAATGCTTGTGCATTCCACTAAATTTAAGCACCGCTATTTGCAGAAATAAGCAGACCACAATGCCTCTTGCCCGCGCACCTGTCCAAAAATCCGTCATGCAGCCGTGCCAGCTAGTCCTTGGTCCATGGATGAACTGGTAGAAAGTGCATTCTAGACTAGGATGCAGTTGTTTTTGCTCGTCCCTGCACTGCAATCAGGAAGTAAAACGTACGAATCAGCTTCTTTTAGATTGCGTTGGTCATTCTACCTTAGTTACTACCAATGTAGGGATACCTTGAAGACGGGAGGTTAGACGACGACAGCGAGGGATAGCCATCTCATTTTGCACAGTTGTACTAAAACTGAGGTGTGTGCTTTTGATTGCGCAGATAGAAACGATACGGAGATAGACATCCCAAAACGATATGGAGACAGACATCCCTGTTTGCGCAAATAAGATATACGGTTATTTAAACAGTGACAGATATTACTACTTTCCCCCGTTTCCTCTTAGAACCAAGTCCTAGATTCATGCTACAGCTTTCCCACTTTCTTCTTCATGTTCTGAAAGGTTAGCACTAATAATAATAGGATATATCTTCTTTTCATCAAGATAAGCATATTTCAAAGTGTCTGGCAATTGTTTTAATTCAAACACAGGATCAATTTTAGATGGAGGAGGACCTCCTAGAGTTTCAATAGGAAAATTGTGTTTAAGCAGAGGACGTTGTTCAAAGAAAATCTTATCTATTTCATTTCTTTCATGCATATGTAAATCATTTTCATGGTCTAGCAAATATTGTTCTAGTGGATCAGTAGGAGGCACAACAATAGAATCAAGACCAATTAATTCATCTTTACTAGGCAATTCTTTTTCATGAAGCTTTCTACTAAACTTGGAAAAATTAAACTCATGAGACTCATCACCAAAGCTAACACCGACAGTTTGTTTCTCACAGTCTATTCTAGCATTAACGGTGTTTGATACATCTCCAACGTATCTATAATTTTTTTATCGCTCCATGCTATATTATCTACTGTTTTGGACATTATTGGGCTTTATTATCCACTTTTATATTATTTTTGGGACTAACCTATTAACCGGAGGCCCAGCCCAGAATTGCTGTTTTTTGCCTGTTTTAGGGTTTCGAATAAAAGGAATATCAAACAGAGTCCAAACGGAATGAAACCTTCGGGAACATGATTTTCTCAACGAACAAGGCCACGAGGTAGGGGGTGCGCCTACCCCCCCTCCCCCAGGCACGCCCTCCACCCTCATGGGCCCCCTGTTGCTCCACCGACGTACTCCTTCCTCCTATATATACCTACGTACCCCCAAACGATCAGATACGGAGCCAAAACCCTAATTCCACCGCCGCAACTTTCTGTATCCACGAGATCCCATCTTGGGGCCTGTTCCAGAGCTCCGTCGGAGGGGGCATCGATCACGGAGGGCTTCTACATCAACACCATAGCCCCTCCGATGAAGTGTGAGTAGTTCACCTCAGACCTACAGGTCCATAGTTAGTAGCTAGATGGCTTCTTCTCTCTTTTTGGATCTCAATACAATGTTCTCCCCCTCTCTTGTGGAGATCTATTTGATGTAATCTTCTTTTTGCGGTGTGTTTGTTGAGATCGATGAATTGTGGGTTTATGATCAAGTCTATCTATGAATAATATTTGAATCTTCTCTGAATTCTTTTATGTGTGACTGGTTATCTTTGCAAGTCTCTTCGAATTATCAGTTTGGTTTGACCTACTAGATTGATCATTCTTGCAATGGGAGAAGTGCTTAGCTTTGGGTTCAATCTTGCGGTGTCCTTTCCCAGTGACAGTAGGGGCAGCAAGGCACGTATTGTATTGTTGCCATCGAGGATAACAAGATGGGGTTTTCTTCATATTGCATGAGTCTATCCCTCTACATCATGTCATCTTGCTTAAGGTGTTATTCTGTTTTTAACTTAATACTCTAGATGCATGCTGGATAGCGGTCGATTAGTGGAGTAATAGTAGTAGATGCAGGCAGGAGTCGGTCTACTTGTCTCGGACGTGATGCCTATATACATGATCATACCTAGATATTCTCATAACTATGCTCAATTCTGTCAATTTCTCAACAGTAATTTGTTCACCCACCGTAGAATACTTATGCTCTCGAGAGAAGCCACTAGTGAAACCTATGGCCCCCGGGTCTATCTTCATCATATTAATCTCCTACTACTTAGTTATTTCCTTTGCTATTTACTTTGCCTTTATTTTACTTTGCATCTTTATCACAAAAATACCAAAAATATTATCTTATCATATATATCAAATCTCACTCT
>NW_021187656.1:0-2606 GCF_002162155.2 Triticum dicoccoides
CTCACCGGTTTGGGGTCCCAGAGCGATTTTCAAAATTGAAGATCCCCGGCGTGCCTTTACGTGTCCGTCGTCAACACTCACAATTTGGCCAATTCAGACCCGTTTCTTGGATTATTACTCACCGTTTTGGGGTCCAGAAGCAATTTCCATAGTTGTTGAACCCCAAGGTGCGCTTACATGCCGGTCATCAACACTCGCGGTTTTGGCCAATTTTGGCTTGTTTCGTAGAATTTCTCACTGTTTTGGAGTCCCGGGGTGATTTCCACGATTCAAGAACCCTGGGGTGCGTTTACATGTCGGTCATCAACACTCGCGGTTTTTGTCGATTCTGACCTATTGCGTGGACTATTACTCACCGTTTTGGGGTCCCAAAGCAATTTCCATGGTTGTTGAACCCCAATATGCGCTTTCGTGTCGGTCATCAACAATCGTAGTTTTGGCCGATTCTGGCCCGTTTCTTAGACTTTTAGTCAGTTTTAGGTTCCTAGAGCGATTTCCATGGTTGTTGAACCCCAATATGCACTTTCGTGTCGGTCATCAACAATTGCAGTTTTGGCCCATTCCGGCCTGTTTCTTGGACTATTACTCAGTTTTAGGTTCCTGGAGTGATTTCCACGATTGACGAACCTCGGGTTGCGTTTATGTGTCGGTCATCAACACTCACAATTTTGGCTATTCTGGTCCCTTTCGTGGACTATTACTCACCGGTTTGGGGTCCCAGAGCGATTTTCTAAATTGAAGATCCCCGGGGTGCCTTTATGTGTCTGTCGTCAGCACTCATAGTTTTGACCAATTCAGACCCGTTTCTTGGATTATTACTCACCGTTTTGGGGTCCAGAAGAGATTTCCATAGTTGTTGAACCCCAAGGTGCTTACATGCCGGTTTTGGCCAATTCTGGTCCGTTTCGTGGAATTTCTCACTATTTTGGGGTCCCGGGGTGATTTCCCCGATTCACGAACCCCGGGGTGCGTTTACATGCGGGTCATCAACACTCGAGGTTTTTGTCGATTCTGACCTCTAGCGTGGATTATTACTTACCGTTTTGGGGTCCCAAAGCAATTTCCATGGTTGTTGAACCCCAATATGTGCTTTCGTGTCGGTCATCAACAATCGCAGTTTTGGCCGGTTCTGGCCCGTTTCTTGGACTATTACTCAGTTTTAGGTTCCTGGAGTGATTTCCACGATTGATGAACCCCGGGGTGCATTTATGTGTCGGTCATCAACACTCGCGGTTTTTGTCGAGTCCGGCCCGTTTCATGGACTATTACTCATAGTTTTGGGGTCCCAAAGCGATTTCCATGGTCGTCGAACCCCAAGTTGTGCTTACGTGTTGGTCATGAAGACTCGCAGTTTGGGCCGATTCTGGCCCGTTTCTTGGACTACTACTCAGTTTTGGGGCTCCGAAGTGATTTCCACGATTGACGAACCCTGGGTTGCGTCTATGTATCGGTCATCAACACTCACAATTTGGCTATTCTGGTCCATTTCGTGGACTATTACTCATCGGTTTGGGGTCCCAGAGTGATTTTAACAATTGAAGATCCCCAGGGTGCCTTTACGTCTCCGTCATCAACACTCATAGTTTTGGCCAATTCTGACCCGTTTCTTCGATTATTACTCACCATTTTGGGGTCCCGAAGCGATTTCCATAGTTGTTGAACCCCAAGGTGCGTTTACGTGTCGGTCATCAACACTCAAGGTTTTTTTTGATTCTGGCCTGTTGCGTGGACTATTACTCACCGTTTTTGGGTCCCAAAGCGATAACGATGGTTGTTGAACCCCAATATGCGCTTTCGTGTCGGTCATCAACAATCGAAGTTTTGGCCGATTTTGGCCAGTTTCTTGGACTATTACTCAGTTTTAGGTTCCTGGAGTGCTTTCCACAATTGACGAACCCTTGGATGTGTTTATGTGTGGTCATTAACACTCACGGTTTTTGTCGATTCCGGACTGTTTCATGGACTATTACTCACTAATTTGGGGTCCCTCAGCGATTTCCATGATTGACGAACCCGCGGGGTGCGTTTATGTATCGTTCATCAATAATCCTATGTTTGTCCGATTTCGGGCTCTTTCATGGACTATTACTCACCGTTTTGGGGTCCCAAAGCGATTTCCATGGTCGTCGATCCCCAAGTTATGCTTACGTGTTGGTCGTGAAGACTCGCAGTTTGGGCCGATTCTGGCCCGCTTCTTGGAGTACTACTCTGTTTTGAGGTCCCGAAGAGATTTCCATGATTGACGAACCTCGGGTTGCGTTTACATGTCGGTCATCAACACTAACAATTTTGGCTATTCTGGTCCATTTCATGGACTATTACTCACCGGTTTGGGGTCCTAGAGCGATTTTCAAAATTGAAGATCCCCGGGGTGCCTTTACGTGTCTGTCGTCGACACTCACAGTTTGGCCAATTCAGACCCGTTTCTTGGATTATTCCTCACCGTTTTGGGGTCCGGAAGCAATTTCCATAGTTGTTGAACCCCAAGGTGCGCTTACATGCCGGTCATCAACACTCCCGGTTTTGGCTAATTTTGGCCTGTTTCATAGAATTTCTCACTACTTTGGAGTCCCGGGGTGATTTCCACGATTCAAGAACCTTGGGTG
>NW_021187657.1:0-1250 GCF_002162155.2 Triticum dicoccoides
GTCGGCCTGCAGAAAAGTTAGTTCGCCCCAATGCTTGTCGATCCTGCACTTCACGTTCAGCTTTACAAGCAAGATGGAATAAACGAGTGATATTAGTATACTCCTTATAGTCTAGAATGGTCTGAATCTCTCTATTTAATCCACCCAGAAAACGTGCAAGCATAGCTTCATTCTCCTCAACAATACCACATCTAATCAAGCCAGTTTGTAATTCCTGATAATATTCTTCTACAGAATTTTTTCCTTGTCTTAAACGCTGCAATTTTTGAAGCAATTCACGTTGATAATATGGTGGAACCCAACGCGTACGCATAGCAGTTTTCAAAGCAGCCCAAGTAGTTGGAATAGGATATAATCTACAATGTTCAGACCACCATACACATGCAAAACTAGTGAAAGCACAAACGGCAGCAGCAACTCGTCTCTCCTCAGGATATTGTAAACATGTAAATCGTTGTTCAGTTTCTAACTCCCAAGTAAGATATATATCAGGAACATATCTACCCTCAAATGGTGGAATATTCAATTTCAGTTTAGGAATATGGACATCATCTCATACCTGAGGTGGTGGTGCAGGCCTACCATTACGAATATATACCTGAGGTCGACCTGCTGGTGGTGGTACATGTGGCTGCACGTAGTGTTGATTTTGATCAACCTCATCCTCATAATCTCCCATATAATCATCCTCCTCCGCATCAGCAGCAGGAGCCACAAAAGTATCAACAGCAGCACCAACAGTTTGGCCAAACGCAAGAGGAACACGGCTTGCTCGGCGGAGGTCTGCTTCACGACGTGGAGGTAGTCGTTGTTGTTGTTGTTGGAGAGGTGCGTTAGGTGCAGCGGGTGGTGGTGGTGGAAGATGCGCGAGCAATTCATTAAACTTGTTATCGAGCTTTGTTTCGAACGTCTTCTCAAGGCCAGTGATCTTCTCCATGGCCTCTTCAAAATTGTTCAGCACATCTTGCACCTGTTCAGTCATCATTTGCTGAAACTTATCATGAAGCTCCTTGTTCGATAAATTCTCCCAGTCAATCTCGTCGGCTTGTGATCCTGGCATGGTTAGCAGCAATAGAAACACACAAGAATATGATCCTACAGACTACGAACAAGTGGTGGTGGTGGGTGTCACAAATCCGTCAAGCAAATCTCAAATTCTTACCAGTTCTTACCCAGCAGCAGGCGGTGATCGGCAACCGTTGTAGTCAAAAACTCTCAAAGCTTGGATAGAGCGATTACCAGGGAGAGTC
>NW_021187658.1:0-1029 GCF_002162155.2 Triticum dicoccoides
CTCGCATCTTCTATGATGTTTTCGATGTTGGAGGTTATGCCGGTTCTTCTCAGTTGGAGGTTTCACTCCTCTATTTGTTGGCATACCTCCCCTGCCTCTTCTTACTATATTATCGGTTCTTGTTTGGTTCTTCTTTTTGTGAGTTTTGGAGCTTATGGTCATCTTGGTGACAAGCTCGAGTTCATCGAAAACAGAGTTCACTCGCATCTTTTACGATGTTTTCGATGTTGGAGGTTATGCCGGTTCTTCTCAGTTGGAGGTTTCACTCCTCTATTTGTTGGCATACCTCTCCTGCCTCTTCTTACTATATTATTGGTTCTTTTTTGGTTCTTCTCTTTGTGAGTTTTGGAGCTTATGGTCATCTTGGTGCCAAGCTCGAGTTCATCGAAAACAGAGTTCACTCGCATCTTCTATGATGTTTTCGATGTTCGAGGTTATGTTGGTTCTTCTCAGTTGGAGGTTTCACTCCTCTATTTGTTGGCATACCTCCCCTGCCTCTTCTTACTATATTATCGGTTCTTGTTTGGTTCTTCTCTTTGTGATTTTTGGAGCTTATGGTCATCTTGGTGACAAGCTCGAGTTCATCAAAAACGGAGTTCGCTCGCATCTTCTATGATGTTTTCGATGTTGGAGGTTAAGTTGGTTCTTCTCAGTTGGAGGTTTCCCTCCTCCATTTGTTGGCATACCTCCCCTGCCTCTTCTTACTATATTATTGGTTCTTGTTTGGTTCTTCTCTTTGTGAGTTTTGGAGCTTATGGTCATCTTAGTGACAAGCTAGAGTTCATCGAAAACGGAGTTCACTCACATCTTCTATGATGTTTTCGATGTTGGAGGTTATGTTGGTTCTTCTCAGTTGGAGGGTTCACTCCTCTATTTGTTGGCATACCTCCCCTGCCTCTTCTTACTATATTATTGGTTCTTCTTTGGTTCTTCTCTTTGTGAGTTTTGGCGCTTATGGTCATCTTGGTGACAAGATCGAGTTCGTCGAAAACGGAGTTCACTCGCATCTTCTATGATGTTTTCGATGTT
>NW_021187658.1:7904-8299 GCF_002162155.2 Triticum dicoccoides
AGCTCGAGTTCGTCGAAAACGGAGTTCACTCGCATCTTCTATGATGTTTTCGATGTTGGAGGTTATGCCGGTTCTTCTCAGTTGGAGGTTTCACTCCTCTATTTGTTGGCATACCTCCCCTGCCTCTTCTTACTATATTATCGGTTCTTGTTTGGTTCTTCTCTTTGTGAGTTTTGGAGCTTATGGTCATCATGGTGACAAGCTCGAGTTCATCGAAAACGGAGTTCACTCGCATCTTCTATGATGTTTTCGATGTTGGAGGTTATGCCGATTCTTCTCAATTGGAGGTTTCACTCCTCTATTTGTTGGCATACCTCACCTGCCTCTTCTTACTATATTATCGGTTCTTGTTTGGTTCTTCTCTTTGTGAGTTTTGGAGCTTATGGTCATCTTGG
>NW_021187658.1:8478-9094 GCF_002162155.2 Triticum dicoccoides
GGTTCTTGTTTGGTTCTTCCCTTTGTGAGTTTTGGAGCTTACGTTCATCTTGGCGACAAGCTCGAGTTCATCGAAAACGGAGTTCACTCGCATCTTCTATGATGTTTTCGATGTTGGAGGTTATGCCGGTTCTTCTCAGTTGGAGGTTTCACTCCTCTATTTGTTGGCATACCTCCCCTGCCTCTTCTTACTATATTATCGGTTCTTGTTTGGTTCTTCTCTTTGTGAGTTTTGGAGCTTATGGTCATCTTGGTGACAAGCTTGAGTTCATCGAAAACGGAGTTCAATCGCATATTCTATGATGTTTTCGACGTTCGAGGTTATGTCGGTTCTTCTCAGTTGGAGATTTCACTCCTCTATTTGTTGGCATACCTCCCCTGCCTCTTCTTACTATATTATTGGTTATTGTTTGGTTCTTCTCTTTGTGAGTTTTGGAGCTTATGGTCATCTTGGTGACAAGCTCAAGTTCATCGAAAACGGAGTACACTCGCATCTTCTATGATGTTTTCAATGTTGGAGGTCATGCCGGTTCTTCTCAGTTGGAGGTTTCACTCCTCTATTTGTTGGCATACCTCCCCTGCCTCTTCTTACTATATTATTGGTTCTTGTTAGGTTC
>NW_021187658.1:11373-12683 GCF_002162155.2 Triticum dicoccoides
TTGGAGGTTATGCCGGTTCTTCTCAGTTGGAGGTTTCACTCCTCTATTTGTTGGCATACCTCCCCTGCCTCTTCTTACTATATTATCGGTTCTTGTTTGGTTCTTCTCTTTGTGAGTTCTGGAGCTTATGGTCATCTTGGTGACAAGCTTGAGTTCATCGAAAACGGAGTTCAATCGCATATTCTATGATGTTTTTGACGTTCGAGGTTATGTCGGTTCTTCTCAGTTGGAGATTTCACTCCTCTATTTGTTGGCATACCTCCCCTGCCTCTTCTTACTATATTATTGGTTCTTGTTTGGTTCTTCTCTTTGTGAGTTTTGGAGCTTATGGTCATCTTGGTGACAAGCTCAAGTTCATCGAAAACGGAGTACACTCGCATCTTCTATGATGTTTTCAATGTTGGAGGTCATGCCGGTTCTTCTTAGTTGGAGGTTTCACTCCTCTATTTGTTGGCATACCTCTCCTGCCTCTTCTTACTATATTATTGGTTCTTGTTTGGTTCTTCTCTTTGTGAGTTTTGGAGCTTATGGTCATCTTGGCGACAAGCTCGAGTTCAACGAAAACGGAGTGCACTCGCATCTTCTATGATGTTTTCGATGTTGGTGGTTATGTTGTTTCTTCTCAGTTGGAGGTTTCACTCCTCTATTTGTTGGCATACCTCCCCTGCCTCTTCTTACTATATTATCGGTTCTTGTTTGGTTCTTCTCTTTGTGAGTTTTGGAGCTTATGGTCATCTTGGTGACAAGCTTGAGTTCATCGAAAATGGAGTTCACTCGCATATTCTATGATGTTTTCGACGTTGGAGGTTATGTCGGTTCTTCTTAGTTGGAGATTTCACTCCTCTATTTGTTGGCATACATCCCCTGCCTCTTCTTACTATATTATTGGTTCGTGTTTGGTTCTTCTCTTTGTGAGGTTTGGAGCTTATGGTCATCTTGGTGACAAGCTCGAGTTCACCGAAAACGGAGTTCACTCAGATCTTCTATGATGTTTTCGATGTTGGTGGTTATGTTGTTTCTTCTCAGTTGGAGGTTTCACTCCTCTATTTGTTGGCATACCTCCCCTGCCTCTTCTTACTATATTATTGGTTCTTCTTTGGTTCTTCTCTTTGTGAGTTTTGGAGCTTATGGTCATCTTGGTGACAAGCTCGAGTTCATCGAAAACGGAGTTCACTCGCATCTTCTATGATGTTTTCGATGTTGGAGGTTATGCCGGTTCTTCTCAGTTGGAGGTTTCACTCCTCTATTTGTGGGCATACCTCCCTTGCCTCTATGTAATCGGTTCTTGTTTGGTTCTTCTCTTTGTGAGT
>NW_021187658.1:12966-13586 GCF_002162155.2 Triticum dicoccoides
TTTCACTCCTCTATTAGTTGGCATACCTCCCCTGCCTCTTCTTACTATATTATCGGTTCTTGTTTGGTTCTTCTCTTTGTGAGTTTTGGAGCTTATGGTCATCTTGGTGACAAGCTCGAGTTCATCAAAAATGGAGTACACTCACATCTTCTATGATGTTTTCGATGTTGGAGGTTATGACGGTTCTTCTCAGTTGGAGGTTTCACTCATCTATTTGTTGGCATACCTCCCCTGCCTCTTCTTACTATATTATCGGTTCTTGTTTGGTTCTTCTCTTTGTGAGTTTTGGAGCTTATGGTCATCTTGGTGACAAGCTCGAGTTCATCGAAAACGGAGTTCACTCGCATCTTCTATGATGTTTCCGATGTTGGAGGTTATGCCGGTTCTTCTCAGTTGGAGGTTTCACTCCTCTATTTGTTGGCATACCTCCCCTTCCTCTTCTTACTATATTATCGGTCCTTGTTTGGTTCTTCTCTTTGTGAGTTTTGGAGCTTATGGTCATCTTGGCGACAAGCTCGAGTTCATCGAAAACGGAGTTCACTCGCATCTTCAATGATGTTTTCGATGTTGGAGGTTATGCCGGTTCTTCTCAGTTGGAGGTTTCACTCCTCTATTTCTTG
>NW_021187658.1:20711-21299 GCF_002162155.2 Triticum dicoccoides
CCTCTTCTTACTATATTATCGGTTCTTGTTTGGTTCTTCTCTTTGTGAGTTTTGGAGCTTATGGTCATCTTGGTGACAAGCTCGAGTTCATCGAAAACGGAGTTCACTCGCATCTTCTATGATGTTTTTGATGTTGGAGGATATGCCGGTTCTTCTCAGTTGGAGGTTTCACTCCTCTTTTTGTTGGCATACTTCCCCTGCCTCTTCTTACTATATTATTGGTTCTTGTTTGGTTCTTCTCTTTGTGAGTTTTGGAGCTTATGGTCACCTTGGTGACAAGCTCGAGTTCATCGAAAACGGAGTTCACTCGCATCTTCTATGATGTTTTCGATGTTGGAGGTTATGCCGGTTCTTCTCAGTTGGAGGTTTCACTCCTCTATTTGTTGGCATACCTCCCCTGCCTTTTCTTACTATATTATTGGTTCTTGTTTGGTTCTTCTCTTTGTGAGTTTTGGAGCTTATGGTCATCTTGGTGACAAGCTCGAGTTCATCAAAAACGGAGTTCACTCGCATCTTCTATGATGTTTTCGATGTTGGAGGTTATGCCGGTTCTTCTCGGTTGGAGGTTTCACTCCTCTATTTGTTGGC
>NW_021187658.1:21309-22377 GCF_002162155.2 Triticum dicoccoides
TTCTTACTATATTATTGGTTCTTGTTTGGTTCTTCTCTTTGTGAGTTTTGGAGCTTATGGTCATCTTGATGACAAGCTCGAGTTCATCGAAAACGGAGTTCACTCGCATCTTCTATGATGTTTTCGATGTTGGAGGTTATGCCGGTTCTTCTCTGTTGGAGGTTTCACTCCTCTATTTGTTGGCATACCTCCCCTGCCTCTTCTTACTATATTATCGGTTCTTGTTTGGTTCTTCTCTTTGTGAGTTTTGGATCTTATGGTCATCTTGGTGACAAGCTCGAGTTCATCGAAAACGGAGTTCACTCGCATCGTCTATGATATTTTTGATGTTGGAGGTTATGCCGGTTCTTCTCGGTTGGAGGTTTCACTCCTCTATTTGTTGGCATACCTCCCCTGCCTCTTCTTACTATATTACTGGTTCTTCTTTGGTTCTTCTCTTTGTGAGTTTTGGATCTTATGGTCATCTTGGTGACAAGCTCGAGTTCATCGAAAACGGAGTTCACTCACATCTTTTATGATGTTTTCGATGTTGGAGGTTATGCCTGTTCTTCTCAGTTGGTGGTTTCACTCCTCTATTTGTTGGCATACCTCCCCTGCCTCTTCTTACTATATTATTGGTTCTTCTTTGGTTCTTCTCTTTGTGAGTTTTGGATCTTATGGTCATCTTGGTGACAAGCTCGAGTACATCGAAAACGGAGTTCACTCGCATCTTCTATGATCTTATCGATGTTGGAGGTTATGCCGGTTCTTCTCAGTTGGAGGTTTCACTCCTCTATTTGTTGGCATACCTCTCCTGCCTCTTCTTACTATATTATTGGTTCTTGTTTGCTTCTTCTCTTTCTGAGTTTTGGAGCTTATGGTCATCTTGGTGACAAGCTCGAGTACATCGAAAACGGAGTTCACTCGCATCTTCTATGATGTTTTCGATGTTGGAGGTTATGCCGGTTCTTCTCAGTTGGAGGTTTCACTCCTCTATTTGTTGGCATACCTCCCCTGCCTCTTCTTACTATATTATTGGTTCTTGTTTGGTTCTTCTCTTTGTGAGTTTTGGAGCTTATGGTCATCTTG
>NW_021187659.1:0-1154 GCF_002162155.2 Triticum dicoccoides
TGATTAAGAAGTTGCAACACTTCAAACAAGGTAGTGAAACTGTAACAAAATATTATGATGATTTACAAACTACCTTGTTGCATTCCTCTTTAGAAGAAAGTGAAGATGATTTTATGGATAGATTTTGGGGAGGATTAAACCGTGATATTCAAGAGATACTAATTCATGAAGAGTGTTATCCTATGGACCATTTGTTTCATCTTGCTTGCAAAGCTGAACAGGAAATAAAACGACGTGTTGGCCACGAGGAGAACAAGCGCACGGTGCACATTCCAAGAGTTGATATGATTGTTCCTTCAACTACTAGGCATACTATGACAACCACATCCGTTGTTGTCTGGACTACATCACCTCCACCATGTGACACATCGCCCCCGAGAGTGGCTACATCATCTGAGTTGATCATAAGAGGTAATGACAAAGGTAATGATCTTCCATCTCTACATGAGAATGATGAATGCCTTGTCAATTTGAATGCACCATCTGATGAGCAACACACTACTTTGATCACACCACCTATTTTAGAGGACTACGTTGATAATTTGACTTTGCCATGTGATCAAACAACTGAAATACCAACAATTTTGAGTGCACCCATTGAATTAACTTTTGATGCAAAAGAACCAATGTTTAATCATTTTGATATGACCTCTAATCTTGGTGATGATTATGTGTTGAATGACTTATTGCATGTTTGCTTATTTAAGCATGTTGTAGCATGTAAATTTGATGCAAGTAAGGTTTATTCACCAATGTTGGGATGGTTTAATGATGAACATTGTCAATCTTTTGAAATGAATAAGAGCTTCACTTATATGTGCAAACTGAGTTGCAATATTTTCATGCCTTCTACTTCTTGTGCTAATTTTTTGGCTTTAGATTTTATGAACTATGCAAGTTACTCATCTATTCATGTGTCATATATGCAAAAATCAAGGGAAGTAAAAATGGATGACATATACATATACAACATGTACACCTTGTCTCTTTTGTTAGCCACATTTCAGATTAAGCAACGCCGAGGACGGCTTTATTTTCAAGAAGGGGAGGATGATGAGGACATGACTACCATGGATATGACCAAAAATATTGCATATATGCATATTTGTCAGGTGATTTCTAGTGCAAACTATTCAATAATCTATTTATGTTAT
>NW_021187660.1:0-816 GCF_002162155.2 Triticum dicoccoides
TTGGCCAATTCTGGCCCGTTTCGTGGACTATTACTGACTGTTTTGGGGTCCCGGAGTGATTTCCACGATTAACAAACCCCGTGATGTGTTTAAGTGTCGGTCATCAACAGTCGTGGTTTTTGTCAATTCTGGCCCGTTTCATGGACTATTACTCACATTTTTGGGGTCCCAAAGCGATTTCCATGGATGTCGAACCCCAAGGTGCGCTTACGTGTCGGTCATCAACAATCGCAGTTTCGGCCGATTCTGGCCCGTTTCTTGGACTATGACTCAGTTTTGGGGTCACGTAGTGATTTCCACGACCGACGAACATCGGTGTGTTTATGTGTCGGTCATCAACATTTGCAGTTTTGGCCGATTTTGGCCCGTTTCGTGGACTATTACTCACTGATTTCGGGTCCCTGAGCGATTTCCATGATTGACGAACCCCGTGGTGCATTTATGCATAGTTGATCAATAACCCTAGGTTTTACCGATTCAGGGCTCTTTCATGGACTATAACTCACCATTTTGCAGTCCCAAAGCGATTTCCATGCTTGTCGGACCCGAAGATGTGCTTACGTGCTGGTCGTCAAGACTCGCAGATTGGGCCGATTCTGGCCCGTTTCTTGGACTATTACTCAGTTTTGGGGTCCCGAAGTGATTTCCACGATCGACGAACACCGGGGTGCGTTTACGTGTCGGTCATCAACACTCACAGTTTTGGCTGATTCTGGTACGTTTTGTGCACTGTTACTCACTGTTTTGGGGTCCCGGAGCGATTACCATGATTGACGATCCCTGGGGTGCGTTTACGTGCCCGTCGTCAACCCTCAC
>NW_021187661.1:0-1221 GCF_002162155.2 Triticum dicoccoides
TGTCACATCCCTAGCTTCAGGCATTGCTCTAGGTTAGCTTCATGTGTGCATCATGTCTATATTTTTGAAACTTGAATTGAGGAATATTGGAAGCCTCAAAACCCTAAATAAAAGAGGGGCAAAAACCCTAGAAATCTCATTCATTGCTCCAAAATGCTCCTCTTAAGTGTTTGATAATTTTTGGTAAGGATTCTGGTCCCAACCAAAATATTGAACATTTTTAAGGAGTTATTTTTGGGACTTTGAATTTAATTCATTAGTTATTTGAATTTGAATTATATTCATATAATTAGAATATAATTTCAAATATCCCTGAAATATTTTATAAGCTTTTGGAAAAGTCCATCTAGCAATATAAAATATTCAGTGGAGTTTTTGGCATTGTTTGAATTATTTTTAAAATTCAAAACAGTGGCAAAATAATTTAAATAAAACAAAAACAGAAGAAAAATATAAAACAGAATGTAAATAAAAGCAGAGAGAGAGTTTTACCTCATCTTACCTCGCAGCCCACCTGGCCCAACTCCAGTGGCCCAGCCGGCCCAGCCCACCTCCTCCCCCTTGTCCTCTTCCTCCTCTGCCAGGAGGACGAACAGAGGCGAGGCGTGGCGCGCGCCGACGCTGCCTCGGCCACCTCCTGCTTCCCCCTGGCCACCTCCTGCTTCCTCTCGTCGCCCTGGACCCCGTCCACGACGCCACGCACCCCCCCAGGCCTCTCACTCTCTCCCCGAGCTCCTCTCCTCCTCTGGCTCTCTCGCGCGCAGCCACCGAACACACCCGCCGCCGCCGACGAGCTTCCCCGTGGCCACCGGCCACCCCTAGCCTCGCCGATGCGCCCAGGAGCTCCCCCTCGACCCCTCCTTCCTCCCCACTGACCCATGGCCCTACGGACGCGCCACAACGCCGCCGGCATCGCCGTTTCCATCGCCGGCCGCCGAGGATCTTCATCGTCAATTCGCCACCATCGTCGCTTCCCCGAGCTCGCTGACCCTCCCTGCACGATCCCCGTGAGTCCCTGCTTCGTTTCCCCCTAACCCCAAGCCCGATTACGAGCTCTAGCCGCCCCCTCTACCGGAGCCGAGACGCTCCGCCGCACGGACTCGTCGCCGGCGAAGCCCCGGTGACCAAATGGCCCCGCGCGTGCGTCCGTTGCACTCGCAACGACCCGTGGAGCAACGCTAGCGTGGCAGCTAGCTTGTTTGCAAGCTGCAGCGCTAACCC
>NW_021187662.1:0-969 GCF_002162155.2 Triticum dicoccoides
ATTCAAATATTTATGATTTAATTCAAAAACCCTAGGATGGCCTAGGAAAATGTGCACCACTTTTGGCAGAGGTTCTGAACCAAGACAAAAATGATGGGCATTTTAGAAGGGCATTTCAGGTTCATTGAAAATTATTTTAGTAACCCTAGTTGGTTTCAGAGGGGACTGGGGGTTCTGTCATCCCCATTTCAAGTTTCTGATGAAAGAGTAAACATGATGCAACACTCTAATGCATGACTAGCTAGGGTGTGACAACTCACCCCCACTCAAAAGAATCTCGTCCCGAGATTTGGGTTCCTCCGGAAAGAAGGCGGGGTACTCGAGTCGAAGACGATCCTCCCTTTCCCAAGTTGCTTCATCCTCAGAATGGTGCGACCATTGAACCTTGAGAAACTTGATATTATGACGTCGAGTGGTACGCTCGGCCCGATCGAGGATACGAATGGGGTACTCTCGGTATGTAAGATTATCTTGGAGATCAAGTGTTTCGTAGTCTACTCCACGGATAGGATCCGAGAAGCAACGTCTGAGTTGGGAAACATGGAAGACATCGTGGACTCTGGAGAGGTGCGGAGGTAGTTCCAACTGGTAGGCAACTTCTCCTCGTTTGGCGAGAATGCGAAAAGGTCCAATGTAACGAGGAGCCAATTTGCCTTTGATACCGAAACGATGGGTTCCCTTCAGAGGGGTGACCCGAAGATAAGCCTTCTCGTCAACCTCGAAAGTCATAGCCTTATGTTTTCGGTCATATTGACTCTTTTGACGAGATTGGGCTGTTTTCAACTTTTCACGAACGATGCGAACTTGTTCTTCTGCTTCCTGAATCATATCCGGGCCAAAGAATTGTCTTTCCCCGGTCTCTGACCAGTTAAGGGGTGTTCGACACCGTCGTCCATAGAGAACTTCAAAAGGGGCTTTACCCAAGCTAGATTGATAGCTGTTGTTGTAGGCGAATTCGGCAAATGGAAG
>NW_021187663.1:0-816 GCF_002162155.2 Triticum dicoccoides
GCTTATGTGTCGGTCATCAACACTTAAAGTTTTGGCTGATTCTGGCCCGTTTCATGGACTATTACTCACTGTTTTGGGGTCCCATAGCGATTTCCATAGTTGTTGAACCCCAAGGTGTGCTTATGTGTCGGTCATTAACACTCACGGTTTTGGCCGTTTCTGGCCCGTTTCTTGGACTATTACTCACCATTTTGGGGCCCCGAAGCGATTCGCATAGTTGTTGAACCCCCAAGGTGCGCTTATGTATCGGTCATCAACACTCAAAGTTTTGGCTGATTCTGGCCCGTATCTTGGACTATTACTCACCGTTTTGGGGTCCCGGAGCGATTTCCATAGTAGTTGAACCCCAAGGTGCGCTGATGTGTGGTCATCAACACTCACAGTTTTGGCCGATTCTGTCCAATTTCGTGGACTTTTACTCACAGTTTTGGGGTCCTGGGGTGATTTCCACGATTAACGAACCCTGGGGTGCGTTTACGTGTCGGTCATCAAAACTCATAGTTTTCGCCGATTCTGGCCCATTTCTTGGATTATTACTCACTGTTTTGGGGTCCCATAGCGATTTCCATAGTTGTTGAACCCCAAGGTGTGCTTATGTGTCGGTCATTAACACTCACGGTTTTGGCCATTTCTGGCCCGTTTCTTGGACTATTACTCACCATTTTGGGGCCCCGAAGCGATTCGCATAGTTGTTGAACCCCCAAGGTGCGCATATGTATCGGTCATCAACAGTCACAGTTTTGGCCGATTCTGGCCCGTTTCGGGGACTATTACTCACTATTTTGGGGTCCCGAAGTTATTTTCATAGTTGTTGAA
>NW_021187664.1:0-951 GCF_002162155.2 Triticum dicoccoides
GTTTCTCTCGAAAGAGTTGAGTGGGAGGATGGTGGAGACTTGATATGGTTATTGAACCATCACTTCAACCAGTGTGTAGCAGGGCACAGGAAGTTGTTCCCGTGGCACCTACACAAATTGAAGTGGAAGCTTATGATATTGATCATGAAGTTTCGGATCAAATCACTGCCGTACCTCGTAGGGTGACAAGGATACGTACTACTTCAGAGTGGTACGGTAATCCTGTCTTGAAAGTCATGTTGCTGGACAACAATGAACCTACGAGCTATGGAGAAGCGATGGTGGGCCCGGATTCCGATAAATGGCTCGAGGCCATAAAATCCGAGAACGGATCCATGGACTTTGGTGGACTTGCCCGATGATCGGCAAGCCATGAGATAAATGGATCTTTTAAGAAGAAGACGGACGTGGATGGTAATGTCACCATCTATGAAGCTCGACTTGTGGCGAAGTGTTTTCCGACAAGTTCAAGGAGTTGACTACGATGAGATTTTCTCACTCGCAGCGGTGCTTAAAGTCCGTCGGAATCATGTTAGCATTAGCTGCATTTATGAAATCTGGCAGATGGATGTCAAGACAAGTTTCCTTACTAGTTTTCATAAGGAAAGGTTGTATGCAATACAATCAGAAAAGTTTTGTCGATCCTAAGGATGCTAAAAGGTATGCTAGCTCCAGCGATCCTTTTAAGGACTGGAGTAAGCATCTCGGAGTTGGAATGTACGCTTTGATGAGATGATCAAAGATTTTGGATTTATACAAAGTTTATAAGAAACTTGTATTTCCAAAGAAGTGAGTGGGAGCACTATAGAATTTCTGATGAGTATATGTTGTTGACATATTGATGATCAGAGATGATGTAGAATTTCTAGAAAGCATATAGGGTTATTTTGAAAGTGTTTTTCAATGGAAAGCCTGGATTAAGCTACTTGAACATTGAGCATCAAGATCTAT
>NW_021187665.1:0-2001 GCF_002162155.2 Triticum dicoccoides
ATCATTGTTATCACACAGTTTACATCAAATTCATTTATACAACAGAAAACCTCCACAATCTGCATGAACTATCCTATCTTGACTTGAGAAAATTCTGAAGAAAAATTAACAAAGCATCTACTATCCTAAGCAAATTCCTGATTGTTTGGTCTGCTGAGCGAAACAACTTGTCATCATTTCTAGACAGCACTGAATTCTGATCGACAGAGGCATGCACGACATCAGATTGTTGGTCGTTCGTCAGCTTCGACAGAGTAAAGGGATGCTGATGAAAAGAGCACATAGCTAGAGCCACCAGAGCAGACTAACCAAAACCAGGCTCACGCCCGCCGCGCTCCCTGCCTGACCACCCGCCGGCGCTGTCCTCCAGCGGTTGCCCGAACACCACCTGCACTTATCCATGGTGCCCATGCCCCTGCCCGAACGGGAGCAGGCCATGGCCGCCGCTGATTGGCACCACCGCGCCCGGCACCGTCGTCGGCAAGGCTCCCAGGGGAAGGTGTTGCGGGTGCATCGTGCCGTCAGGCGGTGGCGACGAGAATGGCATGACCGGCGGCTGGATTTTCGGCGCGTTGGAGAGATTAGAATCGTACTAATTTAGAAATAAAGTGGGGAAGAAGATGGTTGTTGCGTTGAGATTCGGACGGCCAGTTGGCGCACGCTCGACTGGGTCTCACGATCGGGTCCGCACGACCCGGTCGTATAGGATTTTTTTCCGGTCCATGGACGCCAGGACTGGAGCAGTGTCGACAAAGAACCACTGTGAAACTTCAGCAGCCTACCAGAGGACCGCGGTGACCACACACACAGAGGTCATCCCCGTAGCTCGAAGGAGGGTGGCTTGCACCAAGGTAGGACCGAGATCCGACCACCTCCCACGTGGGACATGCCTGCCCCAACGGACAACAGGAAGAAGAGGAGCTGTGCCATCGAGGAGCAAGAGCTGGACGGGGGGAGGATCACCATAGGCACAGCCACGCTGCACGCAGAACCGGCAGGAAGCGTTGCAGCAGCTGGACGGGAGTGGCCACGGCACACCAGATGTGATCTAGGGCCTGGGGGGTGGGGGAGTATCCTCCAGCGCTGGGGGGTAGTCCGTCCCACAACTGCCATCCTCTGGCGTGACGCTGCAACACCGGATGGCCATAAAGCGGCAACGGTGCAGGGAGGCGGTGGCGGAGTACAGGCTCCGGTGTGCCATCCCCGGGCACGGCACGGCGAAGCCGGTTGGCTATCTGGCAGTGATGACGGAGGCAAGGGAAGCTCACTGCGGTGGCGAGGGTGTCCCCTGTTGTTGCCAGACGCTGGCGAAGTGGGGGTGGGGCAACTCGCTCGGGGGTAGGGGTGTACTAGTTTTTAAAGTTTCACTTTGCATATATCTAATCTAAATGATATTTCTTTACAGAGAGGGTAAATAGCTATTTTCCGTATTTATAGGTAAGTTCCACTCCAGTTAAACTTCCAAACTGGACTCATGCCTTGACTTAATTACTCCCTCCGTCTCATAATATAAGAGCGTTTTTGTCACGTTTTTAAAACGCTCTTATATTACGGGACGGAGGGAGTACCAATTTATTCACTTAGTTACCTTTCAAGATAGCTAATCTTAATTTTGGAGGACTTAAATTATGGTAACAATATATGTACTGTATTGTGGAAGTTAAATCTAACTGCCGTTCTTTACTACAGGATGTAACGGATTTTGATGACGCTGTGAGAGAAGTGCTTCATCTTTTGCATTATAGCGATGGTACCGCAGAAGGCAAAATTAAAGCATTCTTCTTTCGTGGCTGGCATGGCGAGGGTTTGGGAGCGTCTGCTGTTCTTAGGGCTGTAGCCCAATGCCTAAAATCCACAAGAACTGATTCTGACACGAGAAAGCATTTTGATAAAATTATCCACGTGGACTGGCAATTGCAGAGGAGTTAAACCTTCACCACTTAATGCACGTGTTTGATGAGCAAGATGAAGAAGATGACTTTAGAGGGGTAGATGAGAGCT
>NW_021187666.1:0-697 GCF_002162155.2 Triticum dicoccoides
TACCTACAGTCCACGAAAAAGCCACAAAAAAAATTAGGGTTAGTTCATCATATCCGAACCAATCTGAGCCTTTGCATAATCTTTTTAGGGTTTTGCTTTGTTGAATTTGCGGTTGCATCGTCGTGTCTAGTTGCTGGTCTTAGAGTCTAGTCTTTTAGAGTTTCGAGTTCTGGTCATAAGTTGTCACGCCGCCGCCGCACCATCATCATCACCCCTGCCATCTACCACCACCGCTTATCCGCCACCGCTTCGAATCCGTATCCATATACCACCACAGCTGTCATATACCACCACCGCTGCCATCTACCACCATATATCCACCACCAATCCGAGTTCTTGTCATATTAGGTTTGTTTTCGAGATCCATCTAGATTCCGATTCGTGTTTCCTTGCCGGAGTAGGTTTCGGAAAAAAAAAACGCATTTTTCGAAAACGCTCCGTTTAGGCCCAAAATTCGGGTAGCCACGCTCCGTTTAGGCCCAAAATTTTTCGAAAACGCATTTTTCGAAAAAAATTCTGGCTATCCTATTTTTAGGTGTTTCTGAGTGTTTTGAGACAGGTGCCATTATAGGAAGTTTTTTTTGACCCGTTTCCAGTTTTTGGGTCCGGACAGTCACAAAAAAAAAAATTGGTCAAAAAAATTCCGTGCCCATCCTGTCAGTTTGAGCTAAGAAGAGTTTTGAGACACTCGCCATTA
>NW_021187667.1:0-955 GCF_002162155.2 Triticum dicoccoides
GTGGACTGGGGGGCGGCGTCGGCTGACGTGACGGAGGTGTAGGTGAACCGCCACCACCACCACCACCACCACCACCGCCACCGCCACCACCACCACCGTAGGGGGGTGGACTTGTTGTCCTTGGCGCCTCGCCTGGAAACTTGATAAACTTCTTTTGCCATAGAATGAAATGGCGCTTGACATCTCCAAGTCTTTTCTCCCCTTCAGGTGTAGCAATGTCAATCTCCAGGTCCTCAAACCCTTGGACTATGTCCTCCACCGTGACACGAGCATAGCCATCTTGAATGGGGTTGTTGTGGTGGAGTGCTCCAGGTAAACATGGTAAAGCACTGCCGATGGCTACCTTCATGGACATGTTCCCGATAGGATAATACAGATGACATTCTTTCATCTCCTTTATATCGTCCACGGGGTAGCGAGGAGGCTCCGGTGAAGTAATTTCGACCACCAGAGGCTCCGATGCAGTAATTTCGACCACCAGAGCCTCCGGTGCAGTAATTTCGATCGTCGGTGCATCTGCACCAGCCGGTGGGGCCTCCGTGGAAGCCACGCTGCTTCTCCGCTGCTGGCTTCCGAGATCCGCTGGATGATCTTCATGCTGCACCCGAGCTGCATCTCTTTCGGCTACTAGTACACTCATGGTTTTCTTCATCACATCCATTTCCGATGCCAACCGCGCCACAACATCTGCTTCCCGATCCATCTTTCTCTTACGGCTTCTGTAACCGTACGGGTCATCGTTCTGGGGGAACCCTATTTTCCACGGAATGTGCCCCATGCCTCGTACACGTCCTCCGTGTTCAGGATTCCCGAGGGCTTTTGTCAGCGCGTCGTTCTCTCTGTTGAACTTGATCTTCCCCTGTTGAGCATCCCTCATTGCGTTAATAAGGGCTTGGGTGGGTTTAATTAATTTGCCCCGGTAAACACACTCCCCTGTCTCCGGGTTCAGCGTTCC
>NW_021187668.1:0-1303 GCF_002162155.2 Triticum dicoccoides
TATATAATGCCTTGGTAAATTGTATCATCTGCTTTTGAACAATGCTCTACCTCCGAGCTTGAGTTAATTACCCCTGAAGTTGATGGTATACGTGCCTAAGATGCCCCGATGGGTTGAACGTATACCTTCCTTAATTTGTGTGAACCCAAGAGTTTTCATGGGTCATAACGTTCCGGTATTCCGCAAGTTAAACTTTCAAACTCTAAACATTCTTAACTTAGAGTAGTAAATGAGGAGTTGTGTATTGGAGAAGTGGGAGTCGACCTTGAACCTTGCGTTCATGCCCATGGACACGATGCTAATCTTATCATGGGTGCTCCTCTTAAACCCTCTTTGGTATAAGTTCTTATATCTGGGATTCGGCCTTTTGCAATCGTGGTTCCGGCCATGTTCTCCTTTTTAATACCGTTTCTTGGTCAAGTTGAAGTACTTGTCTTCTACAGATCATTGCACCTGTCCAACCTTTACTTTGCTCTACTGTTGAGTATTAAGCTCTGGTATCTCAAGAATATCATGGAACTGCATAACTTATTATGGGTTCTTCATCAACTATTAATTCTCACTGATTCCAATTTTCTCGGGTTCTGGGTTGTCGTCAATCGAGAACACCGATTCCACATTTCGGTTCGATAACCCTAAGTAATTTTCGTTGCTTATGAGTTTAATATTCCTTCCCATCATTCCTAGCATGTTTGGCTATATCTTTATCGTGATGATTTTAACTGTGCTACCCGGCCCTTCTTCTCGGAGCACAATTTTCGACGATGAACTAACCTTAGGTCGATCCTCATCGTCATATCATTTCGCCTTAAACAACAAGCTTGAGTTCGAGTTCGTGTCGTAACTGTGGTTCCAATAACCTCTTGCTTCATCATTCCTTTGACATGATGTCGTCGCTGATTGATTACATCTTCATGAATTCTCTTGACAAATGTGTCATGATCAACATCAACATTTTGATGCTCTTCGAAGATATCTATTGAATTCTTCATGGGAAATACCATCCTTGTCCCTTGGTAAATTGTGTTGTCATCGACTATTTCCTTGCCTTCTTACCAACACAAACTTGTTTGTGTTGTGGCTGTACCTTGAGTTCCTGGCTACCCAGCTTGTCTTATGTCCTACCTTGAAGTAATACCATCTTATATATCAAGAATGTTGTGGGAATATCACCACCTCTTAATAATTCTTGCTACAAGTTATACATCCCGCCATCTACATTCATCTCTTGGTCCTCGTGTTGTTTCTAACCGGAAAACCGACAAATGAACTATGATGCGTGAATTCAAAACTTCTAGCAGCC
>NW_021187669.1:0-1427 GCF_002162155.2 Triticum dicoccoides
TCCCGAAAATAAGAGTGCTCCACGATACCACATAATGGAACTCAGTTGTAAGGATTTATAGAAATAGAAGAAGAAAGTTGTCAATATTCAATATTTGTATCTAGCTCGAGAAGGCCAACAAATTGCTCATGTTTTAGAAATCGGTTGTCATGTAAGTCAGGGAAGTAGGATAGGGAGGTGTTAGGAAATGTGTGAAAACAATTCCCATATTGTTGATGCTGGCAGAAGACATGGGGATGCATTGACATCGGCAATCAAAAGAAATTTCCTATGTAATCAACCTCTAGAATTGCACGAGCAACACCCTGGTCCATGACATGAGTAAGACCAAATGATCCCATGAAGTAATTACCATACAAAACAGCCAAAAGTTGCGCCCTCTACTCGGAAGCCAGCCAGCGGTATTACTCACATGACTTCTATCTGGCCAGTTGTATCCCATAAATGCTTCCCAATCTTCTCACCCATCTCCTGCTCATCCATGCCAAAGCGCAGCTCCTCTCTCCAGCTTTGTGCCCGGATTGTTGTGACGCTGGTTGGATGGTGGAAGGGATACTGCTGCAAGCCTGCAATAAGCACACCTAGATACTATCCCATCGCTAGTTGCTCTGTTCACTGTTTGTTTATATGTTATCTCCACTACTTAGGTCCTGAATTCCGACCACTATTATTGCAACCATATATAGAATTAGCACATGTTTCAATTTTTTGGTTTAACAGGAAGTCACTTTAATTATTTTTTCTTTTATTTTTTAATCGTCGATTTCTTTTGTATGTGAGTTCTAGAGCATCCTATATGGAATTGACAGGTTGAAGTGTTGGTGGTTATATGCCATCATGTGTACTCTTGAAATTCAAGATATAGCTAGATGTTCATTATTTATGTATATGATTTCATACATTTTTATATGTCTAATCAGATAAAACAGAGAACTTTCTCTATCTAATAAAGTAGACCAGATTACACAACACAAGCTTGAAGTTGCATAAAAAATGTGTGCAGCGTGTGTTGCAATTCTGAACTTAAAATTGCTCGTAATTCTGGTAGATAAAGAATCTTTAATTCAACTTGACCACTTTGTAATAAAAAATGATTTACGTAGAAATAAATACCATTAAAATAAATGGCAATTGCCACATTTTTTCTACATACATATAGGTTTTTGGTTTTGTTGGAACTATCTTCCTAAAAATTGACCAAAAGAACACTGGTGTATTTTCATCTAGCTCTGCCCTGTCGAAGGAAAGTTCTGTTTTTTAGTAGGATTTTTTTTCTTCGACACAAATTTGGATCCTTGACAAGTATGAGATTTTTAATTCTAGTGGAATCCATTAGAAATCAGGCACATCATATCAGACCGCTAATAATTGCTTGCTCTTTATATCAATAGCCTTTGCTTACCTATTTTCATATTTAATTCATTTGC
>NW_021187670.1:0-1311 GCF_002162155.2 Triticum dicoccoides
TAGGTTTGTCCGATTCTGGCCTCTTTCATGGACTATTACTCACCGTTTTGGGGTCGCAAAATGCTTTCCATGGTTGTCGAACCCCAAGGTGTGCTATGTGTGGGTGTTCAAAACTCGTAGTTTGGGTCGATTCTGGCCCGTTTTTTGGACTATACTTAGTTTTGGGGTCCCGAAGTGATTTCCACGATTAGCAAATCTCGGGGTGCGTTTATGTGTGGTCATCAACACTCTCAATTTCGGCCAAATCTGGTCCGTTTCGTGCACTATTACTCACCGTTTTGGGTCCCAGAGCCATTTCCATGATTGACGATCCTAGGAGTGCATTAACGTGTCCATCGTCAACACTCATAGTTTTGGCCAATTCTGACCCGTTTCATGAACTATTACTCACCGTTCTGGGGTCCCGAAGCGATTTCCACAGTCGTTCAACCCCAAGGTGCGCATACGTGTCGGTCGTCAGCACTCGCAGTTTTGGCCGATTCTGACCTGTTTCGTGGACTATTACTCGCTCTTTTGGGGTCCTGGAGTGATTTCCACGATTAACGAACCCCTGAGTGCATTTACGTGTCGGTCATCACTAATCCTAGGTTTCTCCGATTCTGGGCTCTTTCATGGACTATTACTTACCGTTCTGGGGTCCCAAAATGCTTTCCATGGTTGTCGAACCCCAAGGTGTGCTATGTGTGGGTTTTCAAAACTCGTTGTTTGGGTCGATTCTGGCCCGTTTCTTGGACTATACTTAGTTTTGGGGTCCCGAAGTGATTTCCACGATTTGCAAATCTCGGGGTGCGTTTATGTGTGGTCATCAACAATCTCAATTTCGGCCAAATCTGGTCCGTTTCGTGCACTAATACTCACCGTTTTGGGTCCCAGAGCCATTTCCATGATTGACGATCCTAGGAGTGCATTAACGTGTCCGTCGTCAACACTCACAGTTTTGGCCAATTCTGACCTGTTTCGTGGACTATTACTCACCGTCTTGGGGTCCCGAAGCGATTTCCACAGTCGTTCAACCCCAAGGTGTGCATACGTGTCGGTCGTCAACACTCGCAGTTTTGCCGATTCTGACCCGTTTCGTGGACTATTACTCACTATTTTGGGGTCCTGGAGTGATTTCCACGATTAACGAACCCCTGAGTGAGTTTACGTGTCGGTCATCACTAATCCTAGGTTTGTCCGATTCTGGGCTCTTTCATGGACTATTACTTACCCTTTTGGGGTCCCAAAATGCTTTCCATGGTTGTCGAACCCCAAGGAGTGCTATGTGTGGGTTTTCAAAACTCGTTGTTTGGGTCGATTCTGGCCCGTTTC
>NW_021187671.1:0-1013 GCF_002162155.2 Triticum dicoccoides
AAAATAGTTCTGTCAGTGAACACATCCTGAAGATGTCTGGGTTGCACAACCGTATGACCCAGCTGAATATTAACCTCCCAGATGAGGCGGTCATTGACAGAATCCTCCAGTCGCTCCCACCAAGCTACAAGAGCTTTGTGATGTACTACAATATGCAGGGGATGGTAAAGACCATTCCTGAAGTATTTTCTATGCTGAAGTCAGCAGAGGTTGAAATCAAGAAAGAACATCAAGTGTTGATGGTCAATAAGACCACTAAGTTCAAGAAGGGCAAGGGTAAGAAGAACTTCAAGAAGGACGGCAAGGAGGTTGCCGCGCCCGGTAAGCCAGTCGCCGGGAAGAAGTCAAAGAATGGACCCAAGCCTGAGACTGAGTGCTTTTATTGCAAGGGGAAGGGTCACTGGAAGCGGAACTGCCCCAAATACTTAGCGGATAAGAAGGCCGGCAACACCAAAGGTATATTTGATATACATGTAATTGATGTGTACCTTACCAGTACTCGTAACTCCTGGGTATTTGATACCGGTGCCGTTGCTCATATTTGTAACTCACAGCAGGAGCTGCGGAATAAACGGAGACTGGCAAAGGACGAGGTGACGATGCGCGTCGGGAATGGTTCCAGAGTCGATGTGATTGCCGTCGGCACGCTGCCTCTACATTTACCTACGGGATTAGTTTTGAACCTTAATAATTGTTATTTAGTGCCAAGTTTGAGCATGAACATTGTATCTGGATCTCGTTTAATACGAGATGGCTACTCATTTAAGTCTGAGAATAATGGTTGTTCGATTTATATGAGAGATATGTTTTATGGTCATGCTCCGATGGTCAATGGTTTATTCTTAATGAATCTCGAGCGTAATATTACACATGTTCATAGTGTAGATGCCAAAAGATGTAAAGTTGATAACGATAGTCCCACATACTTGTGGCACTGCCGCCTTGGTCACATTGGTGTCAAGCGCATGAAGAAGCTCCATGCTGATGGACTTTTGGAGTCTCTTGATTATGAA
>NW_021187672.1:0-1380 GCF_002162155.2 Triticum dicoccoides
GGGTGGCGTGAGTTGCGAAACTATTCCACAGTTTTTCAAATGTACACCAAACTCGTAACTCAAATATTCTCCTCCACGATCAGATCGTAGAAACTTTATTTTCTTGTTACGATGATTTTCAACTTCACTCTGAAATTCTTTGAACTTTTCAAATGTTTCAGACTTATGTTTCATTAAGTAAATATACCCATATCTGCTTAAATCATCTGTGAAGGTGAGAAAATAACGATATCCGCCACGAGCCTCAATATTCATCGGGCCACATACATCGGTATGTATGATTTCCAACAAATCTGTTGCTCTCTCCATAGTACCGGAGAACGGTGTTTTAGTCATCTTGCCCAAGAGGCACGGTTCGCAAGTACCAAGTGATTCATAATCAAGTGGTTCCAAAAGTCCATCGGTATGGAGTTTCTTCATGCACTTTATACCGATATGACCTAAACGACAGTGCCACAAATAAGTTGCACTTTCATTATCAACTCTGCATCTTTTGGCTTCAACATTATGAATATGTGTATTACTACTATCGAGATTCAATAAAAATAGACCACTCTTCAAGGGTGCATGACCATAAAAGATATTACTCATATAAATAGAACAACCATTATTCTCTGATTTAAATGAATAACCGTTTCGCATTAAACAAGATCTAGATATAATGTTCATGCTCAACGCTGGCACCAAATAACAATTACTTAGGTCTAATATTAATCCCGAAGGTAGATGTAGAGGTAGCGTGCCGACTGCGATCACATCGACTTTGGAACCGTTTCCCACGCGCATCGTCACCTCGTCCTTTGCCAGTGCCCGCTTATTCTGTAGTCCCTGTTTCGAGTTGCAAATATTAGCAACAGAACCAGTATCAAATACCCAGGTGCTACTGCGAGCTCTAGTAAGGTACGCATCAATAACATGTATATCACATATACCTTTGTTCACCTTGCCATCCTTCTTATCCGCCAAATACTTGGGGCAGTTCCGCTTCCAGTGACCAGTCTGCTTGCAGTAGAAGCACTCAGTTTCAGGCTTAGGTCCAGACTTGGGTTTCTTCTCTTGAGCAGCAACTTGCTTGCCGTTCTTCTTGAAGTTCCCCTTTTTCTTCCCTTTGCCCTTTTTCTTGAAACTAGTGGTCTTGTTAACCATCAACACTTGATGCTCCTTCTTGATTTCTACCTCCGCAGCTTTCAGCATTGCGAAGAGCTCGGGAATAGTCTTGTTCATCCCTTGCATATTATAGTTCATTACGAAGCTCTTGTAGCTTGGTGGCAGTGATTGGAGAATTCTGTCGATGACGCAATCATCTGGAAGATTAACTCCCAATTGAATCAAGTGATTATTATACCCAGACATTTTGAGTATATGCTCACTGACAGAACT
>NW_021187673.1:0-1265 GCF_002162155.2 Triticum dicoccoides
AGGAGTCTCGAAATGGTCGAGACGTAAAGATTGATATATTGGAAGCCTATGTTTGGACATCGGAAGTGTTCCGGGTGAAATCGGGATTTTACCGGGTTACCGGGAGGTTACCGGAACCCCCCAGGAGCCATATGGGCCTTCATGGGCCTTAGTGGAAAGGAGAAAGGGGCAGCCCAAGGTGGCTGCGCCTCTTCCCCCTCCCCTAGTCCTATTAGGACTAGGAGAAGGTGGCCGGCCCCCCTCTCTCCCTTCCCCTCCGAGGAATCCTAGTTGGACTAGGATTGGGGGGAGGAATCCTACTCCCAGAGGGAGTAGGACTCTCCTGCGCCTCCCTCTATGGCCGGCCAGCCTCCCCCTCTCTACTCCTTTATATACGGAGGCAGGGGCACCTCTAAACACACAAGTTGACACAAGTTGATCCACGTGATCGATTCCTTAGCCGTGTGCGGTGCCCCCTGCCACCATATTCCTCGATAATACTGAAGCGGAGTTTAGGCGAAGCCCTGCTGCTGTAGTTCATCAAGATCGTCACCACGCCGTCGTGCTGACGAAACTCTTCCCCGACACTTTGCTGGATCGGAGTCCGGGGATCGTCATCGGGCTGAACGTGTGCTCGAACTCGGAGGTGCCGTAGTTTCGGTGCTTGATCGGTTGGATCGTGAAGACGTACGACTACTTCCTCTACGTCGTGTCATCGCTTCCGCAGTCGGTCTGCGTTGGGTACGTAGACAACACTCTCCCCTCGTTGCTATGCATCACATGATCCTGTGTGCGCGTAGGAAATTTTTTGAAATTACTGCGAAACCCAACAGTGGCATCCGAGCCTAGGTTAATGATGTTGATGTTATATGCACGAGTAGAACACAAGTGAGTTGTGGACGATACAAGTCATACTGCCTACCAGCATGTCATATTTTGGTTCAGCGGTATTGTTGGACGAGACGACCCGGACCAACCTTACGCGTACGCTTACGCGAGACCGGTTCCCTCGACGTGCTTTGCACAGAGATGGCTTGCGGGCGACTGCCTCTCCAACTTTAGTTGAACCAAGTATGGCTACGCCCGGTCCTTGCGAAGGTTAAAACGGAGTCTATTTGACAAACTATCGTTGTGGTTTTGATGCGTAGGTGAGATTGGTTCTTACTTAAGCCCGTAGCAGCCACGTAAAACATGCAACAACAAAGTAGAGGACGTCTAACTTGTTTTTGCAGGGCATGTTGTGATGTGATATGGTCAAGGCATGATGCTGAATTTTATTGTATGAG
>NW_021187674.1:0-1618 GCF_002162155.2 Triticum dicoccoides
CTTTCTTGTAAACGCAGGCTTCTCCATAAGTCTGTGTAAACCCAAACGCTTTGATCATCTCATCAAAGCGAATGTTCCAACTCCGAGATGCTTGCACCAGCCCATAAATCGAGCGTTGGAGCTTGCACACTTTGTCAGCATTCTTAGGATCGACAAAACCTTCCGGCTGCATCATATACAATTCTTCCTTAAGGAAACCATTAAGGAATGCCGTTTTGACGTCCATTTGCCATATTTCGTAATCATAGAATGCGGCAATTGCTAACATGATTCGGACGGACTTCAGCTTCGCTACCGGTGAGAAAGTCTCATTGTAGTCAACCCCTTGAACTTGTCGATAACCCTTAGCGACAAGCCGAGCTTTATAGATGGTCACATTACCATCCGCGTCTGTCTTCTTCTTAAAGATCCATTTATTTTCTATGGCTCGCCGTTCAACGGGCAAGTCAGTCAAAGTCCATACTTCGTTCTCATACATGGATCCTATCTCGGATTTCATGGCTTCTAGCCATTTGTCGGAATCTGGTCCTGCCATCGCTTCTTCATAGTTCGAAGGTTCACCGTTGTCTAACAACATGATTTCCAAGACAGGGTTGCCGTACCACTCTGGTGCGGAACGTGTCCTTGTGGACCTTCGAATTTCAGTAGGAGCTTGATCAGAAGTATCTTGATCATTATCATTAACTTCCTCTCTAGTCGGTGCTGGCACCTCAGGAACATTTTCTTGAGTTGCGCCATTTTCCGGTTCAAGAGGCAATACTTCATCAAGCTCTACTTTCCTCCCACTTACTTCTTTCGAGAGAAACTCTTTCTCCAGAAAGGACCCATTCTTGGCAACAAAGATCTTGCCTTCGGATCTAAGGTAGAAGGTGTGCCCAATAGTTTCTTTTGGGTACCCTATGAAGACGCATTTTTCCGATTTGGGTTCGAGCTTTTCAGGTTGAAGTTTCTTGACATAAGCATCGCATCCCCAAACTTTTAGAAACGACAGCTTAGGTTTCTTCCCAAACCATAATTCATACGGTGTCGTCTCAACGGATTTCGACGGAGCCCTATTTAAAGTGAATACGGCAGTCTCTAAAGCATAGCCCCAAAAAGAAAGCGGTAAATCGGTAAGAGACATCATAGATCGCACCATATCTAACAGAGTGCGATTACGACGTTCGGACACACCATTACGCTGAGGTGTTCCAGGCGGCGTGAGTTGTGAAACTATTCCACATTTTCTTAAGTGTGTGCCAAACTCGTGACTCAAGTATTCTCCTCCACGATCTGATCGCAGAAACTTGATTTTCCTGTCACGTTGATTTTCAACCTCACTCTGAAATTCCTTGAACTTTTCAAAGGTTTCAGACTTGTGTTTCATTAAGTAGATATACCCATACCTACTTAAATCATCAGTGAGGGTGAGAATATAACGATAGCCACCGCGAGCCTCAACACTCATTGGACCGCACACATCGGTATGTATGATTTCCAATAAGTCGGTTGCTCGCTCCATTGTTCCTGAGAACGGAGTCTTGGTCATTTTACCCATAAGGCATGGTTCGCACGTGTCAAATGATTCATAATCAAGAGACTCTAAAAGTCCATCAGCATGGAGCTTCTTCATGCGTTT
>NW_021187675.1:0-936 GCF_002162155.2 Triticum dicoccoides
ATCTCATCAAAGCGAATGTTCCAACTCCGAGATGCTTGCACCAGCCCATAAATCGAGCGTTGGAGCTTGCACACTTTGTCAGCATTCTTAGGATCGACAAAACCTTCCGGCTGCATCATATACAATTCTTCCTTAAGGAAACCATTAAGGAATGCCGTTTTGACGTCCATTTGCCATATTTCGTAATCATAGAATGCGGCAATTGCTAACATGATTCGGACGGACTTCAGCTTCGCTACCGGTGAGAAAGTCTCATTGTAGTCAACCCCTTGAACTTGTCGATAACCCTTAGCGACAAGCCGAGCTTTATAGATGGTCACATTACCATCCGCGTCTGTCTTCTTCTTAAAGATCCATTTATTTTCTATGGCTCGCCGTTCAACGGGCAAGTCAGTCAAAGTCCATACTTCGTTTTCATACATGGATCCTATCTCGGATTTCATGGATTCTAGCCATTTGTCGGAATCCGGGCCCGCCATCGCTTCTTCATAGTTCGAAGGTTCACCGTTGTCTAACAACATGATTTCCAAGACAGGGTTGCTGTACCACTCTGGTGCGGAACGTGTCCTTGTGGACCTTCGAATTTCAGTAGGAGCTTGATCAGAAGTATCTTGATCATTATCATTAACTTCCTCTCTAGTCGGTGCTGGCACCTCAGGAACATTTTCTTGAGTTGCGCCATTTTCCGGTTCAAGAGGCAATACTTCATCAAGCTCTACTTTCCTCCCACTTACTTCTTTCGAGAGAAACTCTTTCTCCAGAAAGGACCCATTCTTGGCAACAAAGATCTTGCCTTCGGATCTAAGGTAGAAGGTGTACCCAATAGTTTCTTTTGGGTACCCTATGAAGACGCATTTTTCCGATTTGGGTTCGAGCTTTTCAGGTTGAAGTTTCTTGACATAAGCATCGCATCCCCAAACTTTTAGAAACGACAGC
>NW_021187676.1:0-733 GCF_002162155.2 Triticum dicoccoides
CACTTCGGGTGGCAGTGAGGAGCACGGTGGCTACGGCGAACGGCGTCGGCGACGACGAGCTCCATTCGGTCGCGGGAGGGGAAGCAGAGGAGCGAGGGGGGAAAGTGAGAGGGGGTCGGGGAGGCGCGTGGCGTCTCCGGGTGTCGAGGAGGGGGGGGGGCAACCAGGCAGGAGGTGGCCAGGGGGGAAGCAGGAGGTGGCCGAGGCCTCTCGGGCGCGCGCCACGCCTCTGTTCGTCCTCCTGGCAGAGGAGGAAGAAGACAAGGGGAGGAGGTGGGTTGGGCCGGCCAGATGGGCTGGCCAGCTGGGCCAGTTCTGGTGGCCTGCACGGGTGAGGCCAGGTAAGTCCTTCTCTCTTTTATTTCTATTCTGTTTTATATTTTTCTTCTGTTTTTGTTTTGTTTAAATTATTTTGCCACTGTTTTGAATTTTAAAATTAATTCAAACAATGCCAAAAACTCCACTGAATATTTTACATTGCTAGATGGACTTTTCCAAAAGCTTATAAAATATTTCAGGAGTATTTGAAATTATATTCTAATTATATGAATATAACTCAAATTCAAATAGCTAATGAATTAAATCCAAAGACCCAAAAATAAATCCTTAAAAATGTTCAATATTTTGGTTGGGACCAGAACCCTTACCAAAAATTATCAAACATTTAAGAGGAGCACTTTGGAGCAATGAATGAGATTTCTAGGGTTTTTGCCCCTCTTTTATTTAAGTTTTT
>NW_021187677.1:0-1387 GCF_002162155.2 Triticum dicoccoides
ACCGCGAGTAGCGAGTTTGTCTTCGCATTACAAGTCGATATCGATCATCTAAACTACCATCACATAGAAGAGAGCTGCGGTCATCACGATGAGCATCATCACGATGAAACTCGTCTTCATCCGGTTCCTCCAACGCTCCCTCCCCTCTCCCGCTAGATAGCGGGCATATCTAGATTCGGCCTCGGCCCTAGTGGTGTACCCTTTGTAACTGTTACCGCTGAATCGGTGAACCTGTCTCCGACACTCCTCCCAGTCATCGTAGACTCCGGGAACCTTACCCTTGTACACGACATACGTCGGCATCACTATGCACTAGCCAAACGAAACGTTAGTACCAATTCACAGACAATACATAAGCAATATATAATTATGCAACAGAACGATCGGAAGAGAAAAGCAAGACATTAATAGCATCGATTACATCTAAGTTGAACGACTCTCAAAACCAAAGAGACATACTACAAGTTCATTAAAGTTTAATTACAACATGATCCAATCGATGTTTCAGAACTAGACAACTCGACTCAAGGGACCGGAGCGTGGATGAAGCCGCCGTCTATCGTGGGAGTCATGAAAGAACGGGTGTTGTCATCCTGCATTTGTAGCATTGTGTCGATGTCACTGTTGGACGGTTGATTTCTGAGGTAGAACTGCCCCGAGGTACGAAGGACATCTTGATGGATGATTTCCGCAAACTCCGACTGGATGCGAAAGAATTCTTGTCGGAGGTCCGCGTCCTGGATTGCCGACATGCTCGCGGCCCAATCTTGGAGTTTACTCGGTAGCAGAAGTTGATGATGGTCCCGTACGATCGCCCGCATGTGATGGATGGCGTAGTAGGCACCCTTCTGACCGCCAGGCGGCTGCTTGACGCAGCAGAAAGTCGTACTGTGGGAGAACACGTGCTTGCCGTACTTACGAATAGGCCTGGTGAAGGTGCCTCCAGATTGGGCGTAGCTGGGGAGAACATCATCAAGAACCTTCTTGACATTTGTGTAGTCTACGTTCGACTGACGGTCCGGGTCGAAATACGTGGCCATGGAATATTTGGGGCTTAGGAGGATGAGCGTGCAACGTGTGTCACTGCAGAAAACACGGAATGTTAAAAGAAAAACGATCGAAAAGTAAGAATTCATATGTTACGGGCCGGTTGAGGGGAGGACTTACTCGGGAAAGTAAGGCACGAGGAAGTTATCCTTATCTTGGTTTGCCAGAATGACGCCTTCGAGGTAAGAACTCGCGACTTGCCGGTCCCCAGCGCTGCCCAAGATCTTGGCACGCATGTAGAAGGGGTCGACTATCACGATGTCCGGGGTCTTGTCGCGAATGATCCGCATCTCCATACTCAGCGAAAATAGCCGAACGAAGGTGTAGTGCAGCGGATGAA
>NW_021187678.1:0-1335 GCF_002162155.2 Triticum dicoccoides
GGGGGGGGCAACTGGCGATGAAAACTGAAAATTTTCACAAGTGTTTCTTATATAGTCCAAGCATTAGTCCCGGTTCGTGGCACCAACCGAGACCAAAGCCCCCTTTAGTCCCGGTTGGTGCCACCAACCGGGACCAAAGGTCTATTTTTAGCAGCCCAAAGGGCGGAAGCGGCGGCCTTTGGTCCCGGTTGGTGCCACCAACCAGGACTAAAGGGGGTACATTGGTCCCGGTTGGTGCCACGAACCGGTATCAATGCACCCCTTTAGTCCCAGTTGGTGGCACCAACCGGGACCAAAGTCCTTTTGCTGCCCGCGTCGCGGCCATAAGTTTAGTCCCACCTCACTAGTTGAGAGGGCTCAAGAGTGGTTTATAAGCGCTGCTGCGCCCACCCTCTCGAGCTCCTCTCAACTGCAGGCTTACGGGCCTAATCTGTCACTATGTGCCTATGGGCCTACTGGGCCTCTACGGGCCTGAATCCTGGCCTATGGATGGGTTTCTAGTCGTATTCAGCCGTGTTGGCCCAGTAGGTGGCACTTTTTTATATTTTGTTTGTTTGTTTTGTTTGTTTCTTTATTTATTTTATTTTGTTTCTACTTACAACAAAATACTTATTGTTGCTATTTTTATTTATTTTATTAAAATTTATTTATTTTACTTTATTAAAGTTTATTTTGTTTCCACTTATTTATTTTATTAAACTTTATTTTATTTTATTTTATTTCTACTTTTTTATTTTACGAAATTTTAATTTAGTTTATTTTGTTTCTACTTAATTATTAAAGTTTATTTTGTTTCTTTCACCTTTTCATGTCTTGAACAGAAAATACTTATAATACTAGAGGTTTATAAAAGCTTATTAGTTGATTCCTTTTGCTATTAGAGTTTTATAAAAGTTTTTTATTTGATTTTCCTTTTGCTATTAAATAATATTATAGTTTTGTTTTTGTTGATCATAACCGAATATCTTAATTGATTATTTTTGAGCTAAATGATGTGGCTTTTTAGTTGATCAGGGTTTCATACGGAAACTCATCTTTTACAAAAGGATTTAATTTATTAAAACTTATTTGAACTCCAGACTTTTTGTGTGTTCAAAATGCACCATTAAAGCCACATCATGAATTTTCAACCGTTTCTGATTTAATTTGTTATTTTTCATACATTTACTGATTTTTTGAGCAATAAGACCCTGAAATTCAAAAGCATTTCAAATGAACTTTGAAAAGGTTAAAAGTTGGCATGGTATCATCATTTCACCCACATAGCATGTGCTAAAAAGTTGAGAGGGTTACTGCAAAAACTAGATGCACTTCGTGTACAAATAGGACAATCTC
>NW_021187679.1:0-1335 GCF_002162155.2 Triticum dicoccoides
GGGGGGGGCAACTGGCGATGAAAACTGAAAATTTTCACAAGTGTTTCTTATATAGTCCAAGCATTAGTCCCGGTTCGTGGCACCAACCGAGACCAAAGCCCCCTTTAGTCCCGGTTGGTGCCACCAACCGGGACCAAAGGTCTATTTTTAGCAGCCCAAAGGGCGGAAGCGGCGGCCTTTGGTCCCGGTTGGTGCCACCAACCAGGACTAAAGGGGGTACATTGGTCCCGGTTGGTGCCACGAACCGGTATCAATGCACCCCTTTAGTCCCAGTTGGTGGCACCAACCGGGACCAAAGTCCTTTTGCTGCCCGCGTCGCGGCCATAAGTTTAGTCCCACCTCACTAGTTGAGAGGGCTCAAGAGTGGTTTATAAGCGCTGCTGCGCCCACCCTCTCGAGCTCCTCTCAACTGCAGGCTTACGGGCCTAATCTGTCACTATGTGCCTATGGGCCTACTGGGCCTCTACGGGCCTGAATCCTGGCCTATGGATGGGTTTCTAGTCGTATTCAGCCGTGTTGGCCCAGTAGGTGGCACTTTTTTATATTTTGTTTGTTTGTTTTGTTTGTTTCTTTATTTATTTTATTTTGTTTCTACTTACAACAAAATACTTATTGTTGCTATTTTTATTTATTTTATTAAAATTTATTTATTTTACTTTATTAAAGTTTATTTTGTTTCCACTTATTTATTTTATTAAACTTTATTTTATTTTATTTTATTTCTACTTTTTTATTTTACGAAATTTTAATTTAGTTTATTTTGTTTCTACTTAATTATTAAAGTTTATTTTGTTTCTTTCACCTTTTCATGTCTTGAACAGAAAATACTTATAATACTAGAGGTTTATAAAAGCTTATTAGTTGATCCCTTATGCTATTAGAGTTTTATAAAAGTTTTTTATTTGATTTTCCTTTTTCTATTAAATAATATTATAGTTTTGTTTTTTTTGATCATAACCGAATATCTTAATTGATTATTTTTGAGCTAAATGATGTGGCTTTTTAGTTGATCAGGGTTTCATACGGAAACTCATCTTTTACAAAAGGATTTAATTTATTAAAACTTATTTGAACTCCAGACTTTTTGTGTGTTCAAAATGCACCATTAAAGCCACATCATGAATTTTCAACCGTTTCTGACTTCATTTGTTATTTTTCATACATTTACTGATTTTTTGAGCAATAAGACCCTGAAATTCAAAAGCATTTCAAATGAACTTTGAAAAGGTTAAAAGTTGGCATGGTATCATCATTTCACCCACATAGCATGTGCTAAAAAGTTGAGAGGGTTACTGCAAAAACTAGATGCACTTCGTGTACAAATAGGACAATCTC
>NW_021187680.1:0-1778 GCF_002162155.2 Triticum dicoccoides
AAAAAAATCCATTGATTGATATATGCATCCATCGGAGAGCAGGGGCATTGGAAAAGCAACAGTTTGCATCAAGTTGTGCGTGTGGCTCCAGGCAAATCAGCGACGCAGCAGTTCAGAGGATCAGGCTAAGCATCAAGGTGTACAGAACCTCCCGTGAGTAGTTCAATCAAATTTCCAATATAGTATTTTGCTACTTGCACACGAGAAGGGTATGGAGATCTTGGGCTTTGTTAACGTACACGGACTGCAGAACATCGCATCTGGTAGCAGCTTGGTTAATTTTTCGTAGGTCAGCCGTACAAAGAACTATGGCATCAACCGGTACCATGTTTGAGGTGGAGAAGTTTATTGAAACTGAAAACCTTGGGTTATGGCAAACAAGATGAAAAATTTGTTGGCACAATAGGGATGCTTGAGGGCATTGCAGGAAGTCATGCCAGCTAAGATGGAATTATGTGTGATGGATGGAAATTCGCGGAAGATGATCTGGGAGCCTCGAGCGTGTCATGCAGTCGGATAAGTTCGGCTGGGTCGGACTGAACAGGCTGACGGATCAACGTGAATCGGTTGGACAGAAGACGGTGGTAGGATTGGCGACGGCAACATAGGAGCGTGATGCTGATGGTGACCGACTTATGGGCGTGGAAACACGTGGCGCATGCCCGAGGCTTGTGTGGCTTCGACAAGACTATGGCGTGGGGTTGATTCAAGATGGCGTACGCATGTGAGCTTGAAGTCGACGGGACGCGAGGGTGGACTGATCATCTACCATGGAGTCATGTTGAAGGTGGAGCTGGATTGAGGGGCTATGGTGTAAGGATCCAGAGAATCGAAGCCTATTCAGCGGGAAAAAAGCGAGTGACATGCAGTTCGGACTGGAGCCCAGTGGTCTGATGGAAGCGTGAAACTCGTCATCGGTCGGTGATGATCGGTGGTACCCGGCAGTGGGGGTTGAGTGGTGTGGTTTCGCGACCCTTGAGACTCGACCAGGACAGCGGAGGCTCGACGCGGTAATAGCGGCGAGGCATGCGGTAAGCACGGGGGCATGGAAACGGGTCAGGGCTCTGGCGGTCATACATGCGGTGAGACAACTGCGAATTTGAATCGGGATGACTACAAGCAATGGTGAAATTCCTTCAAGTTTCAGACAGGCGGTCAAGAAAGGAGCGGTGATGTTGAGTTCAGGTAACTCTTATGTGTGACACCCAATATGTGAGTTGTTCATTTTCACGCAGGTCAGTGATCAGTGTGTGATGGCTTTGGACTGATACTCTGGAAGTTGGGAGCACAAACTAGAGTAACCACTAGTAGAAAAACAGGGCTTTGGTCCAGGTCGGGTCATCCCGTTAGTCCCGGTTCAGTCCAGAACCGGGACCAATGGGGGCATTGGTCCCGTTTCGTGAGCCCAGGGGGCCGGCCGGGCCACGTGGGCCATTGGTCCGGTTCATCTGGACCTTTTGGTCCCGGTTGGTGGGATGAACCGGGACCAATGAGCCTCGCTCCTGGCCCACCACCATTGGTCCCGGTTGGTGGCTTGAACCGGGACTAAAGGCTCCCCTTTAGTCCCGGCTCATGTCACCAACCGGGACCAATGAGGTGCCTATATACCCCTCGCTCGCGAGCAGAGCACCCCAGTGCTCTGTTTTTCTCTGGCCGAGGGGGAGAGGGCTTGGTGGTGCTCTAGCTCACCTCCTATGCACACAAGGTGTTCGATGGAATGCCCGAGCCACACTACTTAAGCTTTCTCCTCTCCAAGCTCGACCTCCAAGCTCCATTTT
>NW_021187681.1:0-1293 GCF_002162155.2 Triticum dicoccoides
CCTCCCTGCTGCGGCTGGTTCTTCCTTCACCCCCGCGAGCCCCTCCACCCCCTGAAAATCGACTGACCCAAAAGTCGATTCAGTCGACTGAAGTGTAGCTAAATCGGAGCAGCATCGCAAGCAAGAGCAAGAGCGAGAGCAGCAGCGTGAGCAAGAGCAATAGCAAGAGCAGACCAGGCAGGGGACCTAGAGCAAGAGCAGAGCAGCAGCGCGAGCGAGAGCTAAAGCAGCAGCAGCTCCTACTGATGTGGACGTCGCCGCCGAGGGAGCGACGCCGTGGAGGAAGTGGTCGGCGACGCCGCCGTGGATGGAGCCGCGCCGTGTCGGCTCGGGACCGAGCGCCGGCACCACCATGAGATCGAATCAAGAAGAAAATGCGGCGATTAGTGTACAACCTCTTTGGTGGCGCTGATTGATATGTCTCCAACGTATCTATAAATTTTGATTGCTCCATGCTATATTATCTACTGTTTTGGACTATATTGGGCTTTATTTTCCACTTTTATATTATTTTTGGGACTAACCTATTAATCGGAGGCCTAGCCCAGAATTGTTGTTTTTTGCCTGTTTTAGGGTTTCGAAGAAAATGAATATCAAACGGAGTCCAAACGGAATGAAACCTTCGGAAACGTGATTTTCTCATCAGATAAGATCCAGGAGACTTGGACCCTCCGTCAAGAAAGCCACGGGGCGGTCACAAGGGTGGAGGGCGCCCCCCTAGGGCGCGCCCCGCTGCCTCGTGGGCCCCTCGAAGCTCCACCGACGTACTTCTTCCTCCTATATATATCCACGTACCCCCAAATGATCAGATACGGAGCCAAAAACCTAATTCCACCGCAGCAACTTTCTGTATCCACGAGATCCCATCTTGGGGCCTGTTCCGGATCTCCGCCGGAGGGGGCATCCATCACGGAGGGCTTCTACATCATCATCCAAGCCCCTCCGATGAAGTGTGAGTAGTTTACTTCAGACCTACGGGTCCATAGTTAGTATCTAGATGGCTTCTTCTCTCTTTTTGGATCTCAATACAATGTTCTCCCCCTCTGTCATGGAGATCTATTCGATGTAATCTTCTTTTTGCGGTGTGTTTGTTGAGACCGATGAATTGTGGGTTTATGGTCAAGTCTATCTATGAATAATATTTGAATCTTCTCTGAATTCTTTTATGTATGATTGGTTATCTTTGCAAGTCTCTTCGAATTATCAGTTTGGTTTGGCCTACTAGATTGGTTGTTCTTGCCATGGGAGAAGTGCTTAGCTTTGGGTTCGATCTTGCGGTGTCCTTTCCCAGTG
>NW_021187681.1:2950-4385 GCF_002162155.2 Triticum dicoccoides
CTAGCTCGTTAATCAAAGATGGTTATGTTTCCTAACCATGAACAATGAGTTGTTATTTGATTAACGAGGTCACATCATTAGTAGAATGATCTGATTGACATGACCCATTCCATTAGCTTAGCACCCAATCGTTTAGTATGTTGCTATTGCTTTCTTCATGACTTATACATGTTCCTATGACTATGAGATTATGCAACTCCCGTTTACCGGAGGAACACTTTGGGTACTACCAAACGTCACAACGTAACTGGGTGATTATAAAGGAGTACTACAGGTGTCTCCAATGGTCGATGTTGGGTTGGCGTATTTCGAGATTAGGGTTTGTCACTCCGATTGTCGGAGAGGTATCTCTGGGCCCTCTCGGTAATACACATCACATAAGCCTTGCAAGCATTACAACTAATATGTTAGTTGTGAGATGATGTATTACGGAACGAGTAAAGAGACTTGCCGGTAACGAGATTGAACTAGGTATTGGATACCGATGATCGAATCTCGGGCAAGTAACATACCGATGACAAAGGGAACAACGTATGTTGTTATGTGGTCTGACCGATAAAGATCTTCGTAGAATATGTAGGAGCCAATATGGGCATCCAGGTCCCGCTATTGGTTGTTGACCAGAGACGTGTCTCGGTCATATCTACATTGTTCTCGAACCCGTAGGGTCCGCACGCTTAAGGTTACGATGACAGTTATATTATGAGTTTATGCATTTTGATGTACCGAAGGTTGTTCGGAGTCCCGGATGTGATCACGGACATGACGAGGAGTCTCGAAATGGTCGAGACGTAAAGATTGATATATTGGAAGCCTATATTTGGATATCGGAAGTGTTCCGGGTGAAATCGGGATTTTACCGGAATACCGAGAGGGTTACCGGAACCCCCCGGGAGCTATTTGGGCCATAGTGGGCCTTAGTGGAAAAGAGAAGGGGCTGCCCTAGATGGCTTGCGCCCCCCCTTCCCCTAGTCCTATTAGGACTAGGAGAGGTGGCCGGCCCCCTCCTCCTCTTTTCCCCTCCGAGGAATCCTAGTTGGACTAGGATTGGAGGGGGAATCCTACTCCCAGAGGGAGTAGGACTCTCCTGCGCCTCCCCCCCTTTGGCCGGCCAGCCTCCCCTCCTCTCCTCCTTTATATACGGAGGCAGGGGCACCTCTAAACACACAAGTTGACACAAGTTGATCCACGTGATCTATTCCTTAGCCGTGTGCGATGCCCCCTGCCACCATATTCCTCGATAATACTGTAGCGGAGTTTAGGCGAAGCCCTGCTGCTGTAGTTCATCAAGATCGTCACCACGCCGTCGTGCTGACGAAACTCTTCCCCGACACTTTGCTGGATCGGAGTCCGGGGATCGTCATCGAGCTGAACGTGTGCTCGAACTCGGAGGTGCCGTAGTTTCGGTGCTTGATCGGTTGGATCGAGAAGACGT
>NW_021187682.1:0-1981 GCF_002162155.2 Triticum dicoccoides
ACTGCCTCCCTGTCTTAGCGTAACGCGAGTCGAGGCGGACGTCGTAGCGGTAGCGACGACGGACGCCGAGACGAGCACGTGACACCACTGCCACCCTGTCTTAGCGTAACGCGAGTCGAGGCGGACGTCGTCGCGGTAGCGACGACGGACGCTGAGGCGAGCACGTGACACCACTGCCACCCTGTCTTAGCGTAACGCGAGTCGAGGCGGACGTCGTCGCGGTAGCGACGACGGACGCCGAGACGAGCACGTGACACCACTGCCACCCTGTCTATCTTAGGGTCAGACGAGTCGAGGCGGACGTCATCGCGGTAGCGACGATGGACGCCGAGACAACCACGTGACACCACTGCCTCGAGGCGGACATCGTCGACCTTGTCACGCCAAATTCACTCAAAAAATGTTCGTGTTTTAAAAATTTGGCAGAAATTTTAGAAAATGTTGTTCATTTCAAAAAATGTTCGTGTTTTAAAAAATGTTCTTGTTTTCCTAAAAAATTCACAAATTCAAAAGTTGTTCATTTCTATAAATATGTTCTTGCTTTTTATATTTTCTTATTAATTTAAAACTTGTTCGTAGTAGATCAATTTAATGTCAATTCAACCGAAAAGCAGTAGATCAATTTACTTCAGTACGCTATTTTTTGTTTAACTAAATTATGTTTCTGGATAGTTTTAGTTGAAAGGAAATAGAGGGATAGGCTAATTTTTGTGTGTGTAAATGTAGCTATTCGTTTTTGTTTTTTGGGGGTTGAAAGTGCTAGTTCATTTCAATTAAAAGTGAGATTTCCCGCCCATTACTGTCCCTGAAAAACCGCGGGCCCAGAAAGGGAATGGGCTGAATAGGTAGTACAGGCAAAAAAAAACGAAGAAAGGGAATAGAGCCTAGGTGCGGTATTGGGCCAAGGCTGGGCCAAACTCACGAAACTGGAGCGCTCAAGGCTGGGACAGATCGCGAAAGGGAATAGAACGAGGGAAGGGTGATCGCTAACTTGTCGTTTGCTGTCGGATCTATCTGGTCCGAAATCGAGCGTGCCTTCTAGGACGCGCGCGCGCGTTAGCCACGCCCAGCACCTACAGATGACTCTTTTTTTTTTTTTAAGGACAGATGACTGTTTTTTTAGGGGATACAGAAGTCTCTCGAAGGAGAAATACGGCCACGAACCCGAGGAAAACGGGAAGTTTTGGTACTAGCGGCCGTGTTCCAGTCGGGCATGGCAAGCCATAGCGGCGAGAAAGATCTGCTCTCGCGCCGTTCAGCGACCACCGCAGCCGTATTTTGCGGCGACCAAGGGGGGATGGATTAGCCATGGCGGAAGCTCTGTTCGTCGCTTCAGCTACTCTAAGTCCCCAAATCTTGTAAACAATGCCAAGGTATGTATGTGCGTGCGTGCAACAGATTTTTCCAGCAAAACAATCAACCATACAAGTTAGATCTAACTAACTGCAATGGATGTATTAGGGCATGTACAATGGTTCTATCTTAGTAATGCCACGTAGCATAAATGATGAGGTGAAGGGTGAAGGAGAGAGAAATCATAAGAGAAGGCTTGTCTTCTCTTAGTTAAGAGAAGGCAATAGATGATCTCTTAGCACAATATGTCTTACCACGTTTTTAGAAATAACTAGATTTTGAAGATAAGGCTAAGAGATGACCCATTGTAGACAGGGAATCGTTTGGAGACGGCGCACCGGCCGAACGCTTCGGCCGGTCTCGTCCACACACGCAGCGCTAGGCCCACCACGTTATCCTTCCCCCATCCCCACGTCCTCCTCCTTCACTTTCCTAGTACTTTTTCCCCATCTCCCCGGCTACCATGGAAGTCCAAACCTGAGATCTCCTCCAGCGAGCCCCCCTTTCTTCTCCGGCGAGCACCCCCGAAGCCGACCCCCACCCCCCTCCTCCGCCCCCGAGCTAGTGTCCTCCCCTCTCTCAACTGCATCTCGTAAGCCATGGCCGCGCTCGTCGGGGGCCAAGCACC
>NW_021187683.1:0-1014 GCF_002162155.2 Triticum dicoccoides
TATTGCTTTCGGATCTGAATTAGGAGGTATACCCAACTGTTTTGGGTGTCCTATGAAGATGCATTTTATCCGCTTTGGGTTCGAGCTTAATCCTGAAACTTTTTCACATAAGCGTCACAGCCCCAAACCTTTAAGAAACGACAACTTAGGTTTCTCCAAACGGTGTCGTCTCAACGGAATTACGTGGTGCCCTATTTAAAGTGAATGTGGTTGTCTCTAATGCCTAACCCATGAATGATAGTGGCAATTCGATAAGAGACATCATGGTACGCACCATATCCAATAGGGTGCAACTATGATGTTCGGACACACCATCACATTATGGTGTTCCAGGCGGTATTAATTGCGAAATAATTTCCACAATGTCTTAATTGTGTGCCAAAACTCGTAACTCAGATATTCATCTCTATGATCATATCATAGACATTTTATCCTCTTGTCACAATGATCTTCTACTTCACTCTGAAATTACTTGAACCATTCAATAATTTAGACTTGTGTTTCATCAAGTAAATATTCTCAACATCTACTCGGATTATCTGTGAAGTAAGAACATAACGATATTCACTGCATGCCTCAGCACTCATTGGACTGCACACATCAAAATGTGTTACTTCCAATAAGTTGCTATCTTGTTCCATCTTACTGAAAATGAGGCTTTTCAGTCATCTTGCCCATGTGGTATGATTTGCATATCTCAAGTGATTCAAAATCAAGTGAGTCCAAATGGTCCATTTGCATGGAGTTTCTTCATGCATATACACCAATAGACATGGTTCGCATGTCTCAAACTTTTCAAAAACGAGTGAGTCCAAAGATCCATCAACATGGAGCTTCTTCATGCGTTTTATACCATTATGACTTACATGGCAGTGCCACAAGTAAGTGGTACTATCATTACTATCTTATATCTTTTGGCATGAAAATGTGTATCACTACGACCGAGATTCAATAAACCATTCATTTAGGTGCAAGACCATTGAAGGTATTATTCAAAATAGAGTAACCATTATT
>NW_021187684.1:0-503 GCF_002162155.2 Triticum dicoccoides
TCGGCCAAAAACACCTCGATAACTTGCTCATCTATGGCACGGCCAGAAGAACTTTTTGCTATCCAAACCATCCTCGACAAGCGCCGTTCACAACATTTTGCTAAATTAGGTACCGATATATGACCTCATGTTGTGAATTTGGCCTAAAACCGGCCATATGTGAGTCGAAAAACAAAGGTCGGCCAAAAACACCTCGATAACTTGCTCATCTATGGCACGGCCAGAAGAACTTTTTGCTATCCAAACCATCCCCGTCAAGCGTCGTTCACAACATTTTGCCAAGTTAGGTACCGATATATGACCTCATGTTGTGAATTTGGCCTAAAACCAGCCATATGTGAGTCGAAAAACAAAGGTCGGCCAAAAACACCTCGATAACTTGCTCATCTATGTCACGGCCAGAAGAACTTTTTGCTATCCAAGCCATCCCCGTCAAGTGTCGTTCACAACATTTCGCCAAATTAGGTACCGATATATGACCTCATGTTGTGAATTTGGCCCAA
>NW_021187685.1:0-839 GCF_002162155.2 Triticum dicoccoides
GGGAGTTCAAATAAGTTCAAAAAAAATGAAATCCCTTTGTAACAGACGAGTTTCCGTATGAAACCCTCGTACTTCGAAAGAGATTGTCCGTTTTGTAGACGAAGTGCATCCAATTTTTGCCGTAACCCTCTCTACTTTCTCGCACATGCTATGTGGGTGAAATGATGATACCATGCCAACTTAGAACCTTTTCAGAGTTCATTTCAAATGCTTTTCAACCTCATGGTCTTATAGCTCAAAATAATCAGTAAATGCATGAAAAATAACAAATGAAGTCAGAAAGGGTTGTAAATTGATGATGTGGCCTTGAATGGTGCATTTTGAACACAAAAAAAACAATGGAGTTCAAATAAGTTCAAAAAAAATGAAATCCTGTAACAGACGAGTTTCCGTATGAAACCTAATATTTCGAAAGGGATTGTCCGTTTTGTGCACGAAGTGCATCCAGTTTTTGCCGTAACCCTCTCTACTTTCTCGCACATGCTATGTGGGTGAAATGATGATACCATGCCAACTTAGAACCTTTTCAGAGTTCATTTCAAATGCTTTTCAACCTCATGGTCTTATAGCTCAAAATAATAAGTAAATGCATGAGAAATAACAAATGTAGTCAGAAATGGTTGTAAATTGATGATGTGGCTTTGAATGGAGCATTTTGAACACATAAAAACAAGGGAGTTCAAATAAGTTCAAAAAAATGAAATCCCTTTGTAACAGACGAGTTTCCGTATGAAACCTTGATACTTCGTAAGAGATTTTCTGTTTTGTAGACGAAGTGCATCCAATTTTTGCCGTAACCCTCTCTACTTTCTCGCACATGCTATGTGGGTGAAATGATT
>NW_021187686.1:0-972 GCF_002162155.2 Triticum dicoccoides
GTTTGGTATCTCGGGAACCCTGTTCACATCGTTTGGGGCTGTGAGCGAAACTCCGGCCGGATCTCCTCATGGATGGAACCCGAATAGGCGATAAACCTGGACTAGAGACTTGAGTGTTTAGGTAGGTCGTGGTCTACACCCACGTCGGCTTTCGCTTGAAGTCTGCCGAGCACATGTCGTGTGCAGACGCTAAGTGGTGGAAACATGTATGAAGAAGTACACCCCTGCAGGGTTAACATCATCTATTCGAATAGCCGTGTCCGCGGAAAAGGACTTCTGGATTGCTTATATCAGTTCATAGACAAGTGAAAGTGGATACTTTAAAATGCGCAAGATAAGCGTGAGTGCTATGGATGGCGTTCTCGTAGGGAGACGGGAGCGGATCCATAGTGGTGTATTGATATGGTGAATATGTGGACTCGTGTGCGCCACCTCAAAAGAGTCGCTTGCATTCGTAGTTTAGGATAGCCACCGAGTCAAAGCTGGCTTGCTGCAGTTAAACCCCACCATCCCCTTGTTGAAAATGATACATATGTAGTTAGTTATGATGTAAGTCTTGCTGGGTACATTTGTACTCACGTTTGCCTATTTTATGTTTTTGCAGAGAGACTTCAGTCTCACTAGTAGTTCCACGTGGACTTCGACGTTTAGCTTGTTACCTCAGCTACGATCTTGTGCCCTCGGCAGGATCTGATAGATAGTCAGGCTTCTCAGCCTTTTTCATTTATAGATGTCTGTACCCAGACATGATAGCTTCCGCTTGTGCTTTGATTTGTATGCTCTGAATGTTGGGTCATGAGACCCCTGTTTGTAATATCTCGCTCCTCGGAGCCTATTGAATAAATTACTTGAGTCGTAGAGTCATGTTGTGATGCCATGTTGTGTTTGCACATATCGAGCATATTGTGTGTATGTTATTGAAATGCTTGGTATGTGTGGGATCTGACTATCTAGTTGTTTATCTTTAGTAGC
>NW_021187687.1:0-1209 GCF_002162155.2 Triticum dicoccoides
AGGGTTGGTGGAGTTATTGCAGCAAGCCAGCTTTGACTCTTGGCTAGACTATCCTACGATACTCCAACTTGAAATGGTTTTGCGCACACGAGTCCACTACTCACCAATTCAATACACTACCGAGGATCCGCCTCCGTCTTCCTACGGAAGAGCCATCCTCGGCACTCACACTTATCTTGAGGCTTTTAGTAGTTTCCATTTACTTGTCTATGAACTGTATAGGCAACCAAGTAGTCCTTTACCGCGGACGCGGCTATTCGAATAGATTATGATAACCCTGCAGGGGTGTACTTCTTCATACACGCTCTCACCACTTACCGTCGTTTACACGACATGTACTCGGCAACCTTCAAGCGGAAGCCCAACGTGGGTGTCGGCCACGACCTACCTAATCACCTAAGCCTCCAGTCCAGGTTTATCGCCTATCCAGGTTCCATCCGCAGGGAGTTCGGCCGAGGTTTCCCATACGGCCCCGAACGATGTGAACAGGGTTCCCGAGATACCTAACGGGTATTCGGTACACCCGGCCACGTACCTACCGCATCATAGCCCACCCCTACGGTCAGCGCTGTCCACGGCCTCCAGTAGGCTACAAACACCAGAAACTACTTGCAACTCCTGGACGGAGAACTAGGGTGAATAAGAAGCCGAGAGGGTCCATTGGTTTCGGGCCCAATGCATGGTAGTAGCTGATTCTTAAATCACACATACATATCTCAGTGCTTAAGGTCGGCTTCAATGAAACAACCCACCATGTACTCCTACATGGCCTCTCATCGATACCTTTACCAAATCGTGTTCACCACACCACTCTCCTTACCGACATAAACATTTCACTCTAGCCCATCACCCAGATGAACCAGACCTGACGCGACTCTAAGCATAGCAGGCATAGCAAGGTAGGAACAACACATACATATGGCTCAATCAACTCCTACACATGCTAGTGGGTTTCATCTAGTTACTGTGGCAATGACAGGTCATGCAGAGGAAATGGGTTCAACTACCGTAGCACACAGCAGTTTGAAACGCGTTGTCTTAATGCAGTAAAAGAGAGCAGGAGCGAGAACATGGGATTGTATCGATATGATCAAATGGTTGGTTGCTTGCCTGATGGTTCGATGCACTGATACGGTTCTTCGTTAGGGTAATCACGGTACTCCTCGGAGGCAGAACCTGTCGCAAAGGACACCGATACACAACCATCAC